>NC_092334.1:106822500-107132500 GCF_046630445.1 Rutidosis leptorrhynchoides | reverse complement strand
ATTTAGAATATATAAAATGAATGTAAGAAACTTATAGGTATTAATATAAAAGTGACATAACCAATAAATTTATATATATAAACTTTTTCGATTACGAGTATATGTGTTAATATATATACTTGATATAGGTTCGTGAATTCGAGGACAACTCCACACTTGTTATTATAATTACTACGAAATATCATACAGTATCGTGAGTTTTCATAGCTCCCTTTTTATATATATTTTTGGGCTGAGAATACATGCGCAACTTTTATAACTGTTTTACGTTTAGACACAAGTACTCAAAATTTTATGCTATATACATGCTTTGTCATGCTAAATCCCCACCGTAATATCGTTAATTGCTTAGGTATGAGATGCAAACTTAGTTATTGTGAGTAGCGCTACTGAGAGTGACGTCTTTAGTCAGTTGACCATTGGTCTTTGACTACATAATAATGATTCAACGACATGAATAACAAGTGTCACGGGGAAACTTTTGTTTAGTCGCGATATTACAAATTCGGCATTACTTTTAGATTGGTATTTCTATGTCAATCAACACTTTATATGGATATTTCTATATCAACTTTATTAAATCTTGTGGTCTAACACTAATATTGAAATCATATTTATGATAAACCTATGAACTCACCAACCTTTTGGTTGACACTTTTTAGCATGTTCATTCTCAGGTCTTACATAATGCTTCCGCTGTGTATTTGATAATTGAAAGCAACATTTCAACGAGTAATTCATGGATAATTTGAAGGACTTGCATTTGCTAATTTGATGATGATTGCTTGCTATGCTTGGAGTCTTCATTACATATCATATCAATTAAAAATATTTAATGCGTTGTTTATTAAATACAATGTAATCTATTTATCTTCCGCTGCAAAACTCAATAAAACGTCTCATATAGAGTCGTTCTCGTTTATACAACTGTGATTTGATATAATTAGTCACAAATACCCCAGGCCCTATTTGGGGGTGTGACACTGTGACAAAATTTGCTAATTTGAAAAAGATTTGCAAAGTTATTTTCAGTAATAACAATGTCAAAGTAGCTAGCACAGATACGTTTTAAACGTTTACTCAGGTTCCGAGTGTTTTCAGGTGCATAACTATATGAATTAATTTTTCTTCCGTAGATAAGATGCATTTACTTCATCCTCTCGATTGAGGTGTTTCCAAGAATTATGAAAGGTTTGAACACATATTGTAATCGTCAAGATTCAAATGAGGTTTGAGATGAAATCAAGTGGCAAACTTGAAGAAATGTTTAGTTTCATATGTTATAATCAATATTTTAATTCATTTTAATTGTCTAATGTTGGTAGTCCACAGTTAATAGTCCACAGCTAGTAATTCAATAATTCATATATATAATATTCGAATTAATTAATACGTATCGTGACCCATTGTATACATATCTCAGACTCGATCACAACTCAAAGTATATATATTATTTTAGAATCAACCTCAACCCTGTATAGTTAACTCGAACATTACTGCATATAGAGTGTCTATGGTTATTCCAAATAATATATATAGATGCGTCGATATGATATGTCAAAACTTTGTATACGTATCCCGATATTTAAAATGCGTAAATAACAATATTTAAATGACGATAAATAAAGTGTGTAAAATAAATAACAGAAATTAAATGACGATAAATAAAATTGCGAGAATTTAAATTGCGATAATTAAATTGTGATAAATAAATTGCGATAAATAAAATGTAATACGGAATTAATCAGTTAGCTAGGAACAGTTAGCGTGGATTCTTATCAAAAATTTTCTCATAGTTAAATTGTTTGTTTCTAGCAAATTTTATTTTTATCCAATATTTTCTTCATTATGCCATTTGTTGGATTCTGATAGGTTAAAACCCAAATATGAAATTGAATGAAAATGGTTATTCTGCGGTGAACGGATACGTATATCTGTGGGTGTAAGTAGGATAGTAAATGACTGTTGAATCAGATTCAAAGAATGTACAGTGTAACTTATTAATGTGAAATCTAAATATTTCTCGGGTATTACCTACCCGTAAAAATATTTTCACCATCAATCGTTTGTACAAAATAATTTTTAATTATAATCTTTATGAAAATATACTTACATATATATTCTCTTCAGATGTAATCATGGATTTAATGAGTCAATATGATATTAAACTCATTTGATTTACCGTTAGAACAAGAATATATAATCTCTAGAACATTAGAGATTACATAATTGTCATGTCGTACGAAGATAAATGATGTAGAATGTCATGTAGAACGATGATTATGCTCGAGGTACAGATTGTGATGTTGAGGCGTGTGTTGTTGTGGTTTGTGTTGTTGCTGGTGGTATTGTTGATGCCGATGATGTTGCTGAAGCTGGTACGTTTTGCATCATATTTTCCAAGGCTACAACTCGGGCGTGAAGCTCGTTGACTTTATTACTCCGGGATGATTGTCGGTAGGAACGAGCGAATGAATAAGGTTTAGAATCTGGCTTGTGATATAGTCATGGCGAGATACTCCGGAAATGAGAGAGAAAATGGTATTACGAATAGGTTCGCCGGTAAGTGCTTCAGGTTCTTCGCCAAGAGGTGATTTCGGTTGATGGAAAGGATCACCTTCTTCTTGTCTTCATTTATTAAGTCGACTACGAACCCATCCCCAATTCATCCAGAATTGATGATGGCTAAATGGTTGATCCATTTCGGTCTCACTGCTTTCGAAGTTTGAGTGGAAATTCATATCGAAATAGCTGTCGGAATCTGAGGGATTTGAACTAGTTGCGAGCTCCATCTCGTACGATAGAGTAAAGGATTTTTCGATATGAAATAATTTTTGAATATTGGATGATATTCTAACTACATAGAATATCTATATATAGTACTAAAGATTTCGTAGACTACGGAGGAATTTACGGCATATGTCAGGCAAGTCTACAGTAACATATGCGCTAAGATATGAATTATCAGATACGCTAAGATATGAATTTTGTCTATACACTATTCATGCAGTCAATGCAGTAAAACATGTCTAGACTAAGAATGATAAGCAGGTAATTTTCTAAGGATGATAAGCAGGTAATTTTCGACATGAAATGATAAGCCAAAACTTTTGACATGCAGACACGGTCGAAGTCCAGACCCACTAATGCATCTAAACAACTATCAGTTAGACACACTAATGCAAGACCTGGTTCGCTATTACCACCGCTCTGATACCACATGAAGCGACCCGTCTTAATCCATCCGGACAAAGTCTTCAACATTTGGTACCATTGCGAGGTACTGAACTCTATATTGTAACGACCCGTCAAAATCGCTATTGACGCGGCACGTTAATCATTGATTCCACAGTGAGGTTTTGACCTCTATATGATACGTTTTGATAAAATATTGCATTCATTAAAATAAGTGACTTTCTAAACATAGAAAGTTATAAACATGTGGGCGAGTGCTTAGGTATAAGCAAAACCCCAAAATACATAAGTCTTTAATTTACAGGTTGACATCACAGTCCAATTATTTATTACACAACGCAGTTTTATTTTGAATGCAATAAACTTTGTACAAAGCATGAGAGACTCCATGCAGGCAACAAGCACATCACAGCGGAAGCATTTTAAGGACCTAAGAATAAAACATGCTAAAAAGTCAACACGGATGTTGGTGAGTTATAGGTTTAATTGCTCGAGTCATAAACATATATAAAGATAGACCACAAGATTTCATCAAAAGTTTATCAATAGATTCTACGTAACAGAGCACCCTGGTAACTAAACTTAACGCTATAGTGATAATTACCCCATTCGTTTTAATACACGTAAACCAACGTGTCTTAAACTCAAATAACATACGTCAGTTAAAAGGCTAGTGCTCTAGCTCGGACGGGGATGTCAAGCCCTATGGATCCATATACAATTATTCGCGCCCACCAGTCCATATCCTATGTACTGGCAGCTACTAGTTACCAAAGCTAAGGGATTTTCGGTTTAACTCAGTGTAGAATTTTGTATGTACTTGTGTCTTATTGCGTTTAAAATAAATTGCATGTATTCTCAGCCCAAAAATATTTAAAGTATTTAAAAAGGGAGACTATAACTCACAGTTCAATATTGCGATTCAATATTGTAGGCAAATTGCGTAGATGTAATGATGGTAGACGACTGTATGGTTGGTCTTGGATTCAAGAACAATACCCCGAACAATACCCAATATTTCCTTATTTTAAAACGGTTTGAAACCCGAATTAAAAATACCCTCGAATATACTTTATTATTATTAAACTTAAAATTATAATTATAATTATAATTATAATTATAAAATTTACGTACATATATATTTATGAAATATTTCGTCGAGCAAAACTGACCTTTTATAGTACTTTTCGATTTACTGTAGCTCATGCGATCGCATGAGTTTTCAGTGTTTTTGCCATGCGATCGCATGGCCGCCTTTTCTGTTTTTGTTTGCTAGTTCGTCGACATCAAATAGTGTACTGTAGCAAATAGTGTTTACTGTAGCAAATAATGTTTACTGTAGCAAATAGTGTTTACTGTAGCAAATAGTGTTTTACTGTAGCAAATCACTGTAGCACTGTAGCAAATAGCGTTTTACTGTAGCAAATAGCGTTTTCACTGTAGCACTGTAGCAAAATACGGTTTCACTGTAGCAAATAGTGTTTTACTGTAGCAAATTGTGTTTTACTGTAGCAAAGTAATTTTTACTGTAGGAAAGTCGTTTTTACTTGTACATATATATATACATACATATAATTGTTCATGAATCGTCGAGAGTAATCAAAGGTAATTGTATATATGAAACAGTTCTAAAATTTTGAGACTCAATCTAACAGACTTTGTTTAGCGTGTTAAAATAATAAATCGTATAGAGAATTGGTTTAAATAAGTCAAAAATTTTCGGGTCATCACAGTACCTCCCCGTTAAAGAAAATTTCGTCCCGAAATTTTGAGTAGTACCTGTTTCATGAGCGATATCAGTGAACAAATGTGGATACTTTTGCTTCATCTGATCTTCACGTTCCCAAGTAAACTCGGGTCCTCGTCTTGCGTTCCAACGAACCCTAACTATCGGTATTTTGCTTTGTTTTAATTGTTTAACCTCACGGTCCATGATTTCAACAGGTTCTTCGATAAAATGGAGTTTATCATTGATTCGTATTTCGTCAAGAGGAATTACGACATCCTCTTCAGCTAAACATTTCTTCAAATTTGACACGTGAAATGTGTTGTGAACACTACTAAGTTCTTGCGGTAGCTTTAATCGATAAGCAACTGTTCCAATTCTTTCAGTGATTTCAAAGGGTCCTACGTACCTAGGACTTAGCTTTCCTCGTTTACCGAATCGTACAACGCCTTTCCAGGGTGACACTTTCAACATGACTTTGTCGCCCACTTGAAATTCTAGCGGTTTTCTTCTTACATCAGCATAACTCTTTTGGCGACTCATGGCCATTTTCAATCGCTGTTGTATTTGAATGATCTTTTCGGTGGTTTCATGAATAATTTCTGGTCCAGTAAGTTGTCTTTCTCCTACTTCACTCCAACAGATAGGAGTTCTGCACTTTCTACCGTAAAGTGCTTCAAATGGCGCTGCGTTGATGCTCGTATGATAGCTGTTATTTATGAAAATTCTGCCAACGGTAAGTGTCGATCCCAACTGGTTCCAAAGTCAATCATGCATGCCCGTAACATGTCTTCCAATGTTTGTATTGTTCTTTCACTTTGACCATCTGTCTGTGGGTGATAAGCGGTGCTCATATCTAATCGAGTTCCCAATGCTTTTTGTAATGACTGCCAGAAACGTGATGTGAATCGGGTGTCGTGATCAGATATGATAGAGATGGGTACACCATGCCTGGAAACTACTTCCTTCAAATATAGGCGTGCTAATTTCTCCATACTGTCTGTCTCCTTTATTGGTAGAAAGTGAGCTGATTTAGTTAGACGATCAACTATCACCCAAATAGTATCATGACTACTTGCAGTCCTTGGCAATTTTGTAATGAAATCCATAGTTATTCTTTCCCATTTCCACTGCGGAATTTCTGGTTGTTGCAGTAATCCTGACGGCTTTTGGTGCTCAGCTTTGACCTTTGCACACGTCAAACATTTGCTTACATAAGTAGCAATTTCTGTCTTCATATTAGGCCACCAATAAAACTTCTTGAGATCGTGGTACATTTTCCCGTTTCCTGGGTGAATTGAGTACCTCGTTTTGTGTGCTTCATCTAGTACTAGTTGCCTTAGATTACCATATTTTGGTACCCATATCCTATCAGCAAAATACAGGGTTCCATCGGCTTTTACCTCAAGCTGTTTTTCTAACCCTCTGCTCATTTCGCCTTTTTCATTTTCTTCTTTTAAAGCTTCTAACTGTGCTGCTTGAATTTGCTTTGTGAGATCGGTACGAATTGTAATATTCAAAGCTCGGACCCTAAGAGGTTTTACTCTTTCTTTTCGACTTAGGGCATCAGCTACAACATTAGCCTTTCCGGGGTGGTAACGGATTTCACAATCATAATCGTTTAACAACTCTACCCAGCGACGTTGTCTCATATTGAGTTGTTTTTGATCAAAAATATGCTGAAGACTCTTATGGTCAGTGTACACTGTACACTTGGTGCCATATAGATAGTGTCTCCATATTTTGAGTGCAAAAACTACAGCTCCAAGTTCCAAATCGTGTGTTGTATAGTTCTTTTCATGAATTTTTAGTTGTCGTGAGGCATATGCGATAACTTTTGTGCGTTGCATTAATACACATCCTAAACCTTGGCGCGAAGCGTCACAATAGATCACGAAATCATCATTTCCTTCTGGTAATGACAAAATGGGTGCAGACGTTAACTTCTTCTTTAACAACTGGAATGAGGATTCCTGTTCCGTGGACCAATCATACTTCTTTCCCTTTTGAGTCAATGAAGTTAAGGGTTTGGCGATTCTAGAGAAATCTTGAATGAATCTTCGGTAGTAACCAGCAAGACCTAAGAATTGGCGAATTTGTGTTGGAGTCTTCGGGGTTTCCCATTTACTAATGGCTTCGATCTTGGCGGGGTCAACTTTAATTCCATGTTTACTGACAACATGGCCCAAAAATTGTACTTCTTGTAACCAGAAATCACACTTTGAAAATTTTGCGTACAATTCTTCTTTCTTGAGTATCTCCAGTACCAGTCTTAAGTGTTGCTCATGTTCTTCCTTGTTCTTCGAGTAAATCAATATGTCGTCGATAAAAACAATGACAAATTTGTCTAAATACGGTCTACAGATGCGATTCATTAGATCCATGAATACTGCTGGAGCATTAGTTAATCCAAAAGGCATGACTAGAAACTCATAGTGACCGTAACGGGTTCTGAACGCGGTTTTAGGAACATCTTCTTCCTTCACTCTCAGTTGATGATATCCGGAGCGTAGATCAATCTTAGAATAAACACTTGATCCTTGCAATTGATCAAACAAATCATCAATCCTCGGTAATGGGTACCGATTCTTGATCGTTAATTTGTTTAATTCTCGGTAATCTATGCACATTCTCATAGATCCATCCTTCTTCTTGACGAACAGAATAGGAGCACCCCAAGGTGAAAAACTAGGACGAATAAATCCACGGTCCGATAATTCTTGCAACTGGTCTTGTAATTCTTGCATTTCTGAAGGTGCAAGTCTATATGGAGATCGGGCTACAGGTGCAGCTCCTGGTATGAGATCAATCTGGAATTCTACACATCTGTGTGGAGGTAGCCCCGGTAACTCTTCTGGAAATACTCCGGGATATTCTCTTACAATCGGCATGTCATTAATGCTTCTTTCTTCAGTATCGATCTTCTTTACATGTGCCAGAATAGCATAACAACCTTTTCTTATAAGTTTCTGGGCCTTCATACAGCTGATAAAGTTCAGCTTTGAGTTGCTCTTCTCCCCATAAATCATTAATGACGTTTCATCCTTACGAGGGATGCGGATTGCTTTCTCAGCGCAAACAACTTCCGCTCTTGTTTTGGACATCCAGTCCATGCCAACGATTACGTCAAAACTTCCTAATTCTACGGGTATCAAATCGATTTTGAAGGTTTCACCAGCGAGATTCATTTCGCAACCATGGCAAATTTTATCGGCTTTTATCAGTTTACCATTAGCTAATTCAATAGTATATTTATCGTCTAGAGGTAATGATGCACATTTTAGTTTAAAACTAAAGTCTTTACACATATAACTTCTATCAGCACCCGTATCAAACATAATAGAAGCTAGTTGATTATTAACGGTAAACGTACCCGTGACAAGATTAGGATCCTCACGTGCTTTACTGGCACTAACATTAAATGCCCTCCCACGTGCGGGTTCTTTGTTCTTCTCCTTATCAGGGCATTGATTTATAAAGTGACCAGACTTCCCGCTTCCAAAACATTTCTTGACATCGGTCAGTTTTGTCTTTACTTCAGAAACGGTGGCATAACAATCTTTCGCCACATGTCCTTTCTTGTTGCACTTATCACAGACCACTTGACAATAACCTGCATGATGTGTGTAACATCTTTTGCAGAACGGATGGGGTCCCTTATAGTTTGGACTTGCAGTTGCCCCATCTTGTTTACCTTTAAAAGTTTCTTGTTTCTTCAGGTGAGTACTTTTGCCCTTATAGTCTTCCCATTTCCTCTTTCCTTCAGTTGTCTTGACTTCGGTAATTGGTGCCTTAATCGAACTCTCTGTGATCTGGTCCATGAGTTGGTGTGCCATTGTCATGGCTTCCTGCATCGTATTTGGTTTGGACGATGTAACATTTCCTTTGATATTGATCGATAAACCGTCAATATACATTTCTATCTTTCGTTTCTCGTTTGGCACCAATTCGGGACACAACAAGGCTAGTTCCATGAAACGCTTTTCATAGTTATTGAGATTCGCGCCGATAACCTTCAGATTACGTAACTCAGATTCCATTTTTCTAATCTCGTTTCGAGGACAGTACTCCTCGATTAGCATCTTTTTCAGTTCTTCCCAAGAGATATCATATGCCGTATCTATTCCTTCCGCTTTAGCATAATTGTTCCACCAAGTAAGTGCACCATCTTGCAACGTGCACGAAGCATACTTTGACTTGTCTCCGTTCGCACAATTACTGATTTTGAAAACGGACTCCATCTTTTCAAACCATCGGGTTAGACCGACTGGTCCCTCGGTTCCACTAAACGTCTGTGGTTTGCATCCTTGAAAAGTTTTGTATGAGCATCCGTTTCGTGAGTTTGTGTTTACGGCTGCTGCTTTGGCTGCTGCTTCGGCTGTTGCTTTTGCTGCTTCGGTTGCAGCAATTCTTTCATTCACACGTTTCTCGACTAGTTGCTCAAACTCAGCATCCGACATTTGAGACATGTTTCTTCAATAAACACAACAGATATAATTTAATCATATAGAATATTATAGGTAAAATGAGTTGTCAATAGTTAATCGTAGCATATTACTAATATGAACCGATTATTATAAAAGCCTTTTCTTCTTATTAGCATTTTATAATTATTTCTAGGGTATTACCTACCCTTTAAGTTCATACATAATAGCTAGTACAAGGAATTAACTACTAAAATCCTAATAATATTCCACTATGAAAAATTATAGCGAGTTACTACATTATTATGTAATAATAATAATAAGAAGTAGTAATAATACAAATAATCATTCCATGCATTTATTATTAATAAACCAAAATAATACAATTCCATACAATACTGATATTTTACATATGCTTATTTTACATAACAAGATAGAGTAGCACACATAAGTAATAAAATAGCGCATGGAAGATTTATGGTTGCGAGGTCGTTCATTCAGAACTATCAGAAACTTCTTCCCATTTGGTTCCCTCTGCCAATTGTTTGTGTACACATGGTCCGACAGACATTCTGGCAGTGTATTTTATTTTTAGTTGGGGTTTTGAGGTACCCGTTACCTCAGTGGGTTTAATACAATAAGGGTGGTTACGGATCGAATGGTCCTGTTCTTTTTTAATAATTAAGGACATTTTATTATTGTGGTTGTTTTTATTATCTATAGCAAGTTGGAATTTCTCCTTAGTGATCTCTTTTATTTCATTAGCGAAATCCTCCTCCTTACTGATCTCGTCTGATGATGAACTGTCTGAGTCATGTGTAGGAGAATATGATGACGAACTGCAAGAATATGTACCGGTGGTCATGAACCGAAATCTGCCAGGCGTAATCGGCACAACCCGCCCGTCGGTGGTATATCTGGACCAATGTCCATATTTGTTTAGAAATGGATGATCCTCTTTTACTCCAGGAATCATGGGTCCATGCCAACGATACTGTGGCTCCGGAAAACTAAAGATGGGTGGAGCTGGAACCTCCTCTGGGTTTACCGGGAGTTGAGATTCCCCGGCTAACACAATTTCTTCTTTAATAGGTATTGGAACGCCCTTTTTAGTTGTGGATAGAATAGATTCAGTGTCCGATTCCGAGTCGTACAAAATGATAGGATTAGAAGAAGTCATCTATCACATAATTGAAACAACAATTACGTTAGCATATAAATATATCACATATAATGTTTTTGACCAAATAATAAGCAAAAATCAGGAAAAACAGATATGGTCATAGTCCAGACTCACTAATGCATCCTAACAATTACCAGTTAAACACAATAATGTAATTTCTGGTTCCCTATGACCTCAAGCTCGGATACCAACTGTAACGACCCGTCAAAATCGCTATTGACGCGGCACGTTAATCATTGATTCCACAGTGAGGTTTTGACCTCTATATGATACGTTTTGATAAAATATTGCATTCATTAAAATAAGTGACTTTCTAAACATAGAAAGTTATAAACATGTGGGCGAGTGCTTAGGTATAAGCAAAACCCCAAAATACATAAGTCTTTAATTTACAGGTTGACATCACAGTCCAATTATTTATTACACAACGCAGTTTTATTTTGAATGCAATAAACTTTGTACAAAGCATGAGAGACTCCATGCAGGCAACAAGCACATCACAGCGGAAGCATTTTAAGGACCTGAGAATAAAACATGCTAAAAAGTCAACACGGATGTTGGTGAGTTATAGGTTTAATTGCTCGAGTCATAAACATATATAAAGATAGACCACAATATTTCATCAAAAGTTTATCAATAGATTCTACGTAACAGAGCACCCTGGTAACTAAACTTAACGCTATAGTGATAATTACCCCATTCGTTTTAATACACGTAAACCAACGTGTCTTAAACTCAAATAACATACGTCCGTTAAAAGGCTAGTGCTCTAGCTCGGACGGGGATGTCAAGCCCTATGGATCCATATACAATTATTCGCGCCCACCAGTCCATATCCTATGTACTGGCAGCTACTAGTTACCAAAGCTAAGGGATTTTCGGTTTAACTCAGTGTAGAATTTTGTATGTACTTGTGTCTTATTGCGTTTAAAATAAATTGCATGTATTCTCAGCCCAAAAATATTTAAAGTATTTAAAAAGGGAGACTATAACTCACAGTTCAATATTGCGATTCAATATTGTAGGCAAATTGCGTAGACGTAATGATGGTAGACGACTGTATGGTTGGTCTTGGATTCAAGAACAATACCCCGAACAATACCAAATATTTCCTTATATTAAAACGGTTTGAAACCCGAATTAAAAATACCCTCGAATATACTTTATTATTATTAAACTTAAAATTAAAATTATAATTATAATTATAATTATAAAATTTACGTACATATATATTTATGAAATATTTCGTCGAGCAAAACTGACCTTTTATAGTACTTTTCGATTTACTGTAGCTCATGCGATCGCATGAATTTTCAGTGTTTTTGCCATGCGATTGCATGGCCGCCTTTTCTGTTTTTGTTTGCTAGTCCGTCGACATCAAATAGTGTTTACTGTAGCAAATAGTGTACTGTAGCAAATAGTGTTTACTGTAGCAAATAGTGTTTACTGTAGCAATAGTGTTTACTGTAGTAAATCACTGTAGCAAGCTCGTTTTCACTGTAGCACTGTAGCAAAATACGGTTTCACTGTAGCAAATAGTGTTTTACTGTAGCAAATTGTGTTTTACTGTAGCAAAGTAATTTTTACTGTAGGAAAGTCGTTTTTACTTGTACATATATATATACATACATATAATTGTTCATGAATCGTCGAGAGTAATCAAAGGTAATTGTATATATGAAACAGTTCTAAAATTTTGAGACTCAATCTAACAGACTTTGTTTAGCGTGTTAAAATAATAAATCGTATAGAGAATTGGTTTAAATAAGTCAAAAATTTTCGGGTCATCACATATATGCCATGAACGACTCCATGTAATATCTTTAAAATGAGCAAATGCACAACGGAAGATTTCTTTCATATAAAGAGTAAAAGGGAATCAAATGAACTCACAATACGATATTTTGTGGTAAAAATATGCATACGACGGAACTGAACAATGCAAGGTTGGCCTCGGATACACTAACCTATATTCATTTGTATATATTAACACATGTAATGGTAATCGAAACAAGTTTATATATTATTATTAATACTATACTTGTTATATTATTTGTTATTTAGGTAAATTTAATATATTTAAATTATATGTTTTATATATACTAATATTTATCATTAATAATAAAAATTTATATTAAAGTTTATATATAAAAATATATATTTATATATTAATTGATATCCTATATATATATATAGCTTAATTAATATCTTTTTTAATAATAAAAATATAATGAGATGTAGTATTAATATTATTGTATTGTATTTTTATATAAAACAATATCTATCTATAATAATACTGATAATGATAAGAATGGTAGTAATAATAATAATGATAATAATAATAATAATAATAATAATAATAATAATAATAATAATAATAATAATAATAATAATAATAATAATAATAATAATAATGTTGATAATAATAATAATAATCCTAATGATAATCTTAATAATAATGTTAGAAATAATAATATTGTTAAAATTGAAAATACTTATAATACTAATAATAATGATAATACTATTAAATAAAAATGTTATATGTTAATACATATATTAATAATTAATAATAATAATAAAAATAATAATAATATTAATGATAATAATAATACTTATATAATAAAATAATAATAATGATATGATAATAATAATAATAATACTTATTAATACTTAATGATAATAATACTAATAATAGAAATAAAAATAAAAGAGTACACCCTTAAATTGCTTCTTTAAAAAAAAGAATTGTCCTAGACCGAGCTCGAACTCAAGACCTCTCGCTCACCCACTAACACTCCAACCATTGCTCTACTTACACTTATCTGTATTTTTCCCGAATTAAAGTTATATAACCAATCCATCTGTTAGTTTCTTCTTCTCGATCACTATCACAATTGAGTCACAGCCTAAAAACTAAAATTTGTACGGTCCACTAAATAAAATAAAAGGAATACGGCCCTCAAAGCAGTCCAGTATAATTAGTAAGCCCAAGAATCAATTGATCAAACCCAACTTGTTTTGTGCGTCTTCTCGATTTAAACCGAAAACAGGTAATGTCGCAGGTCCACATATGGCTTCGATTATTATCATAACTCACGAACGTTATCTTCTTCATTAACAACATTCATTATCTTCATTAATCATTATCGTCTTCCATCATCGCTACAGTAAAAAAATAATCATGCAACAGCTTTTCATGGTTTAATGGTGGTGAAACGAAAACAGCAAATTAAATCAGTTTGTAGCCGAAAATAGGAACTTTGCAGTAGGGGTTTGCGTGTTCTTGGGTTTGTGTTGCTTTACCAAAACAGGAACAGAAATATAATGAAAATATGGGTGGCGAGTTAGTGATGGTTGTCGGTATTCTGGGTTTGTTTAGAACAGGAATCATGCTGCAGTTTTCGAGGTATTTAAGTGATGATAGAGTGGTGGGTTTTAAATAGAACAGAAAACAGAAACGTTGCAGCTGTCACAGTAGTTTCGATGGTTGGAAACAGAAAATAGTTTTTAAGAGAGAGAGAGAGAGAGGAAGAGAGAGAAGGAGATGAAGTGAGGGTGAAGTGGTTTAATGGGTGTCGATAGTGGTGGGTTTAATGATGGTTTCGAACAACGGAGATGGAGAGTGAATGATGGTGGATATGTTATCATGGTGGTTAGACGGTGGTGGTGATCGAAAGTGATAACCGGTGGTGAAGGTTGATGGTGGATGTTGGAGAAAAGAAGATGGCCGCGGTTTTTATGGTGGGTTGGTTGTGAAGGCTCACAAAACAATTAAAAAATTAGGAAGTGAAAATGGAAGTGGGTTTTGGTTTTCTTTGATAAAACAAAAAATATGAATTGATGATGATGAAGTTTGTACATAAATATCATAAATATATAATAGAGAGAAAGAAGTGGATTAAAGATTGATTATATGTATGTCTATAAGTATGCATATAAATGTGTGTGTGTATATATATATATATATATATATATATATATATATATATATATATATATATATATATATATATATATATATATATATATATATATATATATATATATATATATATATATATATAATAGGTATAGTTAATAACTATACTAAATAATGAAAGGTGGAAGAAATAGATTCAGTGGAAGAGATAATATAAAGATAGTGAATTGGATTTTGATAGAAAACAAAAGGTGTATGTGTGTTATAATATAATCTACAACTTGCATTCATATATCCAACAATAATCGATGTTTGATAGGTTAAGTAAAAGCAACACAGTGATAGATATTATATAATCATAATTTAAGTGTTTCAAGTGCATGTAAGGTAATATGAAACAAACACAGTCCATATATTTAATAATTGTAGTAATAGTATAATATATAATATATAATAATAATTATATTATATTATAAAAAAACATCTAAACGTGTAGAAGGGAAACACTAATTCAAATAGTAATATCAATTACATTCAATTAGGTACATTATTTTATAGTACATCACTTTAATAATTTAACTTTCGTGAATATTAGTTGTCTGCATACTATCGACAGTTTTAACTCGAATAATATATCGTGGTCCATTGATAATTAGTGGTGGATAAAAGTCTTCAGAAAAATCTCATATTTTTAAATTAACTATATTTATTTATTTTTGTCATTATGGTATAAAATTTGATCATTAACTATTAAATAAAATTTACATTAATTATTCACTCCCAACCCCAAGTAAAATATAAAAAGTTTTAAAATTCAACAAATAGTTCTTAAATACATTTTTAATAAGTCTATAATTTGTAAAACTCATTTTCGTATCACCGTTTATTTTAAAATTATATAAGTTTGAATTTAACTTGCTTAATATCAATCAAAACATCAAACGAGTATTATAATCATTTAATATTTATTTTTAACATATTTTATTTATATATAGAGATATATTTTAAATAATAATTATTATAATATCCTATTTTTATTTTATTAATTTTTAATAACAACAACATATAATACTTCAAATTATATTTTGAATTATTATTTATATATACATACACACATATCTATTTACACTTAATTGTTCGTGAATCGCCGAGAGCAGTCAAAGATCAATTGAATATATGAAACAGTTCAAACTCTTTGAGACTCATCATTATAGACTTTGCTTATCGTGTCGAAACATATAAATATTTTAAGTTTAAATTTGGTCGGAAATTTTTGGGTTGTCACAGTACCTACCCGTTAAAGAAATTTCGTCCCCAAAATTTGATAGAGATCATCATGGTTGATAATAAGTATGTTTTCATGACGAATATGAGTTAATAAATAGAGTTTTATTACCATAGATTAATATAGATAAAACAATTCGATTACTCGAAGCGTACGAGTGAAGCTATCACAAAAGAGTGAAATAAAGTAAATAGAGGTTCATCTTAACTTTTGACGTAGTCACGATTAAATTCCGGAATTCAAGGAATTTAAAGAAAATCTTCTAAATATTTGATTCTTTGGGAACTACGAAAATTATGATTCTCACTAATGTTCTAAGAAATTGTAATAGCACGATCTGATTTGTTAAATTATCAGAATTCACGGAAAGATAGAATTATTAAGAAAATATTTTCTTAACACGTTTAGAGGTTAGGTAGAATGAAAGAGTTGTGTAACATGACACATGATGACGTTATGGTGTGTGAATCATCACGTTCCATTAAAAACTCAGCATGACTTACTGTAATATAATCACGTTGATCAAGTGTCATTATATTATACTAACTCATGCATCAGTTCCCAACACTACTTCAAAAACATTCATAGTTTAAACTCGAAAGTTTACAAAATATAGAAACTAACAGTTTCTTATATGATGTAACACTGATAGCGCGAAGAGATTAATGATTTCAGATAAGAATAGTTATGAAAATATCTTCAGAAATATCGAGGATATTTATAATGAAAGATATGATGATGATAGTGCTCCAAATGAACATATATTTAGTAGCAATATCGTTCCAATATGTAAAGTTTTTAAATGTAATTTCCTTATTTTTAGTTGTAATAGTTAAATAAATAAGTGCGAAGACGAAAGACGCAAATCGCTCGAAAATGAAGATTTAAAGACAAAAACGAAGATTTGAAAGACCAAAACGTCCAAAAAGCTCAAATGTACAAGATACAATTCAAAAGGTTCAATTTATTGATGAGAAACGTCTAAAAATGACAAGAGTACAAGTTACAAAACGCAAAGTACAAGATATTAAATTATACGAAAGGACGTTCGAAAATCCGGAACCGGTACCCGAGCCAACTATCAACGCTCGACGCAACGGAGCTGAAAGTACAAGTCAACTATGCACAAGAATATAATATAATATTTAAATAATTCATAATAAGAATAATAATAAATAATAAAAAGTTGTTAATTGAGCATAGTTAAGGGGTCATAAGTGAAAATTTCAAATCAACATTTGCCTATAAAATGGAATTCACGTAGTAATGAAAAAGAAGACCTTCACTTCAGTTTTCTTTCTTTCCCTCTGTAAGAATATATATATTTATATTTATAATATTAAGTTTAATTTAAGTTTAATAATAATTGGGTTATTGTAAGAAATATTTTACGGGTTTTAAAGTCGAAACTCTGCCCGTGTAACGCTACGCGATTAATCACCACTGTAAGCTATGTTCTTCCTTTTTAAATTAATGTATCGTAACTAAGTTATTATTATGCTTATTTGAGCCGAAGTAATCGTGATGTTGGGTTAAAATATTAAGAAGGGGTTATTGAACTTTGGACCATAATTAAGGTTTGGGCAAAAGACCGACACTTGTGGAAATTGAACTATTGACTATTAATAGATGGGGGGTATTGTCTAATTGAGTGACAACTCATTGGAGTCTGTCGAACCTATCTTCAAATTAATTAACCTAATAATTAATAATGATTATGGTTGTCCTATTTAGTGATGTTCATATGGAATCTGTTATAATCATTTAATTAATCAATTGGGTTGGGTAATTTATTATTCATTCTGATCAAGTGGATGAATTAATATTCATAAACTAATTAAAACAGGGGTGGATTACATACAGTGATAACTGGTGTAATTGTTGACAGAAGTGATAACTGCGTCACAGTTTAAATCCTTAATCAGTTGGAATATTTGACTTCGGGTATAAGGGTAATTTGACGAGGATACTCGCACTTTATATTTATGACCGATGGACTATTATGGACAAAAACCAGATAGACGTATCAAATAAACCAGGACAAAGGACAATTAACCCATGGTAATAAATTAAAATCAACACGTCAAACATCATGATTACGGAAGTTTAAATAAGCATAATTCTTTTATTATATTTCTCATCGTATCTTTATTTACTGTCATTTTATTACTCGCAATTTTATTTACTGTCATTTTATTTATTGTCATTATTTTACGCACTTTAATTATCGTCATTTATCTTTACGCTTAAAATATAGAATCAACAAACCGGTCATTAAACGGTAAAACCCCCCTTTTATAATAATATTACTACTTATATAATTATATATATTTTGTATAAATATAGTTAAAAATATAGTAAGTATCACCAGCTCCCTGTGGAACGAACCGGACTTACTAAAAACTACACTACTCTACGATTAGGTACACTGCCTATAGTGTTGTAGCAAGGTTTAGGTATATCCCATCCGTAAATTAATAAAACTTGTGTCATATTTTGTAGTATTTTGTATTAAAAATAATACTATTTCGTACCCTCACGCTACATCATCAAGTTTTTGGCGCCGCTGCCGGGGAGCGCTAAAATGCTATATTTTTAATTATAATAATATTGAAATAAAATATAATAATATAATAATATTGAAATAGAATATAATAATATAATAATATTGAAATAGAATATAATAATATAATAATATTTTAGAATCAAAATTTGATACGTAAATTTTAAAAAGTCGTATTTATTAAATACTTCAGGGGTATATTATATAACTTATAATTAATAATTTCTATCATGTCGCTTTCATGTGAATAGTAAATTAATTAATTTATTTTCATTTACTATTCATGAATAGTAAATGAATTAAAAAAAAAGTTTAAAAAAAATTATAATTATAAAAAAATTATTAATTTGTAAAAAAAAAATCGTTTTTTTTTAAAAAAAAAATTGTAAAAAAAAAGTTTTTTTTTAGAAAAAAAATTCGTTTTTAAAAAAAAAATTTAAAAAAAAAAATTTAAAAAAAAATAATAAATAATATTTTTTTTTTTTTTTACCTTTAGATTTTTAGACTCTAGTTACAATTTTTAGTATTAAGTTTAGTTTTGCCATAGTTATTTTTATTTCTAGAATTTTTAGGTTTGCCGTAAAATCCCTTAAGTGCTTATTCCTTAGACTAAGATTTATGTGCTTTAGAATTTTGCGACGCCGTTTTTCGCGCTACTTTCTTATTTTTATTTTTCGACGCCTATTTTTCGACCTTTTATTTTTCGACCTTTTTCGACGCGCAATCTTTTTCTTTCTTATTTCTCGCTATTCTAGTTTTAGGATAAGATTTTTATTCTACTTCTTATCTAAATTTCTTAAAATTACGAAAATTTATTTTAAGTGGTTAAATTGATAGACATCAAAATTTTCTGGTTCGTAGTAATAGTTGGATTTGTACGTGGACCGGGTTATTGGAGCCAAACAGTACTCAATTATATTGAGACCAAACGAATCCTGCCCCTCTGCTGCATCTTTTGGCTATTCGAAACGTGGGCAAAATCAGAAAAGTCTATTAATTGGATAACTTATATAATTTTTCTTTCCTTTTAAAAACTAATAGGATATTCAGTGAATGCACCGAGTAAAACGTTCACCACCTTTCATACGTTCACCACCTATAACTCGATCAAGACATCTAGCCAATATTGTCGCCGTTGATTTTTCTTTAGAATCATCATCTAGTCTACCAAGAACTCCAACTCAAATTTCCGATAATCCATCTTTTGAACCCGACCTCACAATTGAGAATCCGGAGAATATTCAGGGACAATTCCAAGATCCAGAACCACTAATCATTCCTCCTGAACCACAAACCATTAAATCAGAATCTTCTAGTGATTCGTATTCAACAAATTCAATTATGAAAAATCTGGAACCTCTAAGTATGGAAGACCGAATGAGAGCCACACGCACGGGCCAAGGTCACGCCATTATTAAGCCAGACATTAATGCGCCAGATTATGAAATCAAAGGACAAATCCTACACATGGTAACTAATCAGTGCCAATATAGTGGTGCGCCGAAGGAAGATCCAAACGAACATCTTCGTACGTTTAATAGGATCTGTACACTATTCAAAATCCGAGAAGTTGAGGATGAACAGATCTATCTCATGTTGTTTCCCTGGACTTTAAAGGGAGAAGCTAAAGATTGGTTAGAATCGTTACCTGAAGGGGCGATTGACACATGGGATGTTTTAGTTGAGAAATTTCTTAAAAGATTCTTTCCGGCATCTAAAGCCGTGAGACTTCAAGGAGAAATTGTTACGTTCACACAAAAGTCAAATGAAACTCTATATGAGGCGTGGACAAGATTTGGAAAGTTGTTGAGAGGATGTCCTCAACACGGTTTAGACACTTATCAAATAGTACAAATATTCTACCAAGGTGTCAACGTTGCTACACGAAAAGACATCGACATAACAGCTGGTGGTTCCATTATGAAGAAAACCGCAACTGAAGCTTACAAAATTATTGATAACACAGCCTCCCACTCTCATGAGTGGCACCAAGAGAAATATATATATCGTTCATCTAAAGCGGCTAGAGCCGATTCTAGCCATAACTTTGATTCCGTTTCCGCAAAAATAGATGCTTTCGAGAGACGAATGGAAAAGATGAATAAAGATATTCACGCAATACGAATTAGTTGTGAGCAATGCGGTGGACCACACTTAATGACAGACTGTCACATTGAACAAACAATGGAACAACGTGAGAATGTTGTCTACATGAACCAAAGGCTGGAAAATAGTTATCAGAATAATTATCAACCGCCAAGGCCAAACTTCAATCGAAATCAAAACATTCTTTACAATCCAAAAGGACCCGACAATAACTCGTATAACCAACAAGGTCCGAATAACCAACCAACTCAAAACAACACTTTCAATCAACAAAGACCTGGCTTGTATAAACCACCACAACAAACCGACGAGAAGAAGTCAAATCTGGAAGAAGTGGTATTTAAGCTAGTTGAATCTCAAACACAATTTATTGAAACTCAAACCCAAATGAATGAGAGGTTTGATCAGTCATTTAGAACTCAACAAGCTTCCATTTTGAATCTAGAAAAACAAGTAGGTACTCTTGTTAGATTGATGAGTGAAAGGGAACAAGGAAAGCTACCGAGTAATAATGAAGTAAATCCTCGGAATGAAAATGTTAACATGATATCAACAAATTCTGAAAAACCAATACCAGAAGATGGGAAAGTTTTAGATGTAAGTAACAATGAAGAAGTTACACCACCACCACCACCCGAGTATGTAAAGCCAGTGGTGGCACCATACAGACCACCCATCCCGTTTCCAAGAAAAGGAGTTGAGTATGAGCAAGTAATAGGTAATAAAGTTTGTGATACCTCTGGAAAGAAGAAGAAGAAGAATAAAAAAGTGCAAGAAATAAAAACAGTAGAAGTAAACCCGGTGAAGACAGTTCCACCAAATCCTCCACCTAGGGTAGGTGATCCGGGTGAATTTATTGTTCCTTGTCTACTTAGTGACTGTGTCATGTATGATGCACTAGCAGATTTAGGTTCAAGTGTGAGTGTTATGCCTCTTTCATTATATAAGAGATTAGGTGTAGGTGAGTTAACTCCAACGGATATGAGTGTTCGACTCCTTGATCAAACCATTAAGCACCCAGTTGGAATTGCTGACAACCTACCCGTTCAAGTAGGTAATTTAACCTTTCTAGTCGAATTCATTGTCATTGACATAGAAGAGGACTCAAACGTTCCTCTAATTTTAGGTCGACCATTCTTAGCGTCCACCGGGGCGTTATTTGATGTAAGAAAGGGTAGAATGACACTTAGTAATGATGAGAAATCGATCACCTTTATGATTCGACAGTCTAAATATCCACAAACCAAAACCTTTGAACCGAAAAAAACGATTGGTAAGAACCATATTGTTTTACCAACTCCAACGGTAATGCTTAACAATAAAAGAACGCCTAAGTGTGGGGAAAATGAAGTAACACCTAATGATGACTTGATAATAAAGAACCCCATAGTTGATACGAAATTAAATAACCATGTTATTAACAGTTCAATGAAGAAACTTTTTAAACGGGTTATTGATGCTAAAAGTAAGGGAAACTTTAAGTTATATAACCGGTTAGTATCCAATCTGTCGCCTAAAGAAAAGGCGAAGCTAGTTGAATTTGTGGATATTACGGAAAAAACTGGTCACTGGCTTAAAGCAAAAGTCACAGATATGCAAGTTGATTATGGTCCAAGAGAAATTGACGATGAAGTTAATCACAATTTCGACACCACATCTACCTAAGTGTGAGGAGATTCAAATATTCTAAAAAGAAAATGCTGTTTGGAGTTAGTTGTTCTGTTCTCGTGTAGTTCCGAGAATGGAATCCGATTGGTCTTTTCCACTAGCAGACACTAAAGAACTAGTTTTCTCTCCCCATTCTGAATTTTTTTTGTTTTTTAGGTTTTATATGAAATTAATATGTTTTCTTTTTAAGTTTTGTGTGAATTTAAAAACAAAAATTTACTTTATTTCATTAAGTTGAAAAAAAATGATTTCTAAAATTCGTCGTGAGTTGAAGACTAGGTCGTTGAGCCGAAATTACTTTACCCGAGGGCGGGGCAAAAAATTTTGTCATCATTATTTTTAATTTTATTGATTTAAAGTATGCAAAAAAAAAAAAAAAAAATAAATAAAATTTTGATTTTATAAATTTTTGAACGTGGGGTAATAAACCCAACTTTAAAAATATGTATATATGTTTGTATTTTATCATGTAAACAACAGGGTAAAACAACGCACTTTCAAAGACTAACATTAAGTTCAGCAAAAGCTACTGATTTTGACGACAAGATGCAAAATAACAAATGTGATATAATAAATGAAGGAATGAACGATGAGGTGAGCCATCTATCATTCGACGAGCTTTGTAATTACAAACTGGGTATTTTTAATCACTTTCCTACACTAATCACCCTCATGAATTTATAATTATAGTCTGATTTCATGCAAATGAGGGCATTGCATGATCTCAAGTGTGGGGAAGGGTTATAAATTCTCTCGGGTTTATACTTGGCTTATTTTCTAAATATTATGAAAATTTTAAAATTTTTTAACTAAATGAATTCAAAATCATGTTTATACATATTTATGAACGATAAAACTAGGTGTTAATGCCGAAATTATCGTTACCTCGGAAAGGACATAAATTGAGAAACACCCTAAAATGATTGAATTCATTTAAAATGGAATAAAGGAGAATAAAAAAAGTAAAGAAAGAAAATAAGTGTGGGGAGAATGTACCAAGTTATTCAATTAAAAACTATCTATCACATGTTTCTGTAAAGTTATTGCACGTACTTTTGTTTTGGACGATTTTAATCAGTTTTACCCGATTTACTGTAAGAAAGATGGATCTACACGATGAATCAATTCCATCATTAAAAGGAAGTAAAGTCTTCCGAAAAAGAAACGCGCTTCTTGATTTAGGTCATGAAGTTGTCGTCCAGACCAGCTGTAGGTTGACGAAAAATCTAGAAAAGTCATCTCTAAAATCAGCAGGAAATCCACGGACCTCAGCATCAAACAGGGTCGCCATGTGGTCAGATTTATCCTAACCATGAGAAGGATTTATCTCGCACAATGGGGGGGCAGCGTGCAAATTAGCTTGATAAGACTAATGAATCAGATCCCCAGAAAGGATAATCTCCTTAAAGATTAAAAATCAGCTTTTAAGACTGATATTACTCAATCCTTGAGATTGATCTTAAAGATTGAGAATTCAAACTCATGGAATTCAATGATATCTAAACTCGAGCTTGAACGAGAAAATATTTTGATCAAAAATACAAACCGATTTGTTTTCTGAAAATCCATTTTCAATGCGTTCATTACCATTGAACGTAAAATCCTAGGAATTCACCTGGAATTCATTAGGTCACCTGAACCAAATCGGGTGTCAACCGTAAGAACGGTGGTTGCATAGCATGGTCGGAGACAGGACCTTGTGCCAGACCAAAAAATCATAGGATGATCTTTACTATTGATCCTACCAAGGATAGTACTAGCATCCGACACGTAATTAGACCATGAACAAATGCATGTCATTAGACATTGCCTTAACAGTTTCTTGTTCATCGCTTTCCTTTACAACCGGACGGTAGTTTACCGAAAGGTAATATACGGAACAAGTAAACTGGATGTGTGCTTTCCGATACCGGGATAGCAGTGGATTACACGAGCCTAAAAGTTTTAGCCAAAATAATGATCCACAAATATATTTTGCAACACCGATGATGGATCAAATCAGAAAACTTGTCTAGGGTAAAATCTAGCTTGAATTTTCAAAAGATCAAATGTTTTCATGAAGATCCAATTTCCTTAAGGATCTACATTTTTATAGTCATGTGAGACCGTAAACCACCTTTCAAATGTGCACTTTGCTTTGGAAACCGAAAGTAAATCGGCTATTTGATTGCAAGTGTCATTGACCTAAACCCGAGGCAACTGTGGATGACACACCCACCTTTAACCATCATTACTGTCATTGTTTATACCGCTATATCAAAATCACTGATGTACAAAATGTGATGAATAAAAAAGTGATTCATGTATGTTTTTATTTCAAGTTCTGTATTGCTTGAGGACAAGCAACGATCAAGTGTGGGGATATTTGATAGTGCTCCAAATGAACATATATTTAGTAGCAATATCGTTCCAATATGTAAAGTTTTTAAATGTAATTTCCTTATTTTTAGTTGTAATAGTTAAATAAATAAGTGCGAAGACGAAAGACGCAAATCGCTCGAAAATTAAGATTTAAAGACAAAAACGAAGATTTGAAAGACCAAAACGTCCAAAAAGCTCAAATGTACAAGATACAATTCAAAAGGTTCAATTTATTGATGAGAAACGTCTAAAAATGACAAGAGTACAAGTTACAAAACGCAAAGTACAAGATATTAAATTATACGAAAGGACGTTCGAAAATCCGGAACCGGTACCCGAGCCAACTATCAACGCTCGACGCAACGGAGCTGAAAGTACAAGTCAACTATGCACAAGAATATAATATAATATTTAAATAATTCATAATAAGAATAATAATAAATAATAAAAAGTTGTTAATTGAGCATAGTTAAGGGGTCATAAGTGAAAATTTCAAATCAACATTTGCCTATAAAATGGAATTCACGTAGTAATGAAAAAGAAGACCTTCACTTCATTTTTCTTTCTTTCCCTCTGTAAGAATATATATATTTATATTTATAATATTAAGTTTAATTTAAGTTTAATAATAATTGGGTTATTGTAAGAAATATTTTACGGGTTTTAAAGTCGAAACTCTGCCCGTGTAACGCTACGCGATTAATCACCACTGTAAGCTATGTTCTTCCTTTTTAAATTAATGTATCGTAACTAAGTTATTATTATGCTTATTTGAGCCGAAGTAATCGTGATGTTGGGCTAAAATATTAAGAAGGGGTTATTGAACTTTGGACCATAATTAAGGTTTGGGCAAAAGACCGACACTTGTGGAAATTGAACTATTGACTATTAATAGATGGGGGTATTGTCTAATTGAGTGACAACTCATTGGATTCTGTCGAACCTATCTTCAAATTAATTAACCTAATAATTAATAATGATTATGGTTGTCCTATTTAGTGATGTTCATATGGAATCTGTTATAATCATTTAATTAATCAATTGGGTTGGGTAATTGATTATTCATTCTGATCAAGTGGATGAATTAATATTCATAAACTAATTAAAACAGGGGTGGATTACATACAGTGATAACTGGTGTAATTGTTGACAGAAGTGATAACTGCGTCACAGTTTAAATCCTTAATCAGTTGGAATATTTGACTTCGGGTATAAGGGTAATTTGACGAGGATACTCGCACTTTATATTTATGACCGATGGACTATTATGGACAAAAACCAGATAGACGTATCAAATAAACCAGGACAAAGGACAATTAACCCATGGTAATAAATTAAAATCAACACGTCAAACATCATGATTACGGAAGTTTAAATAAGCATAATTCTTTTATTATATTTCTCATCGTATCTTTATTTACTGTCATTTTATTACTCGCAATTTTATTTACTGTCATTTTATTTATTGTCATTATTTTACGCACTTTAATTATCGTCATTTATCTTTACGCTTAAAATATAGAATCGACAAACCGGTCATTAAACGGTAAAACCCCCCTTTTATAATAATATTACTACTTATATAATTATATATATTTTGTATAAATATAGTTAAAAATATAGTAAGTATCACCAGCTCCCTGTGGAACGAACCGGACTTACTAAAAACTACACTACTCTACGATTAGGTACACTGCCTATAGTGTTGTAGCAAGGTTTAGGTATATCCCATCCGTAAATTAATAAAACTTGTGTCATATTTTGTAGTATTTTGTATTAAAAATAATACTATTTTGTACCCTCACGCTACATCATCAGATGATATATTAGAATTTCTAATATCGATGGATGATGATGAAGATTTGTTTGTAAAAGTGTAGAGTCAGGAGCATGGTATTCGTTAATGACTTCAGCAGATACTGGATCATTTGGATTCTTTGAAGCAGGTTTAGACTTTCTAATTTTTCCATAGCCTCCTTCATGGTTTGCTCAATTCGTTTTTCAGAATCAAAACTTTTGAGCTTTTTCAACACTCCATTCTTTATCATCAAACTTTTGACTGTTATGGCAGTCTTCAGTTTTCGCCGCTTCATCAACTTTTTCAAAATTCGAAGATCTGATTCGTAAGCTAGAGTGCTTTTTAAGAATTCAGGGATTCTGAATTGAAATTCATCGGTCCAGAAGATATACGTTATATATAGATGTATAACTATTGACGTAGGAATGCTGCGAAATTCGAGAATTAATGATTAATGCTTCTCGGTATTTGCTATGGCAACTATCGTTACAAGATGCATATGAGTGTATGATAGGGTTTTAATGAACAAATATATTGGTTTTTCGGAGAGTCTTAGATCAATGAGTAATGAAGTTGTTGGTAAGGTTACTGCTAATGTGGTGGTATATAAACGGTCCTCTGGTAACGATGACGAAAGGCAACTTATATATCATGGTTATAATAAGGCTAATCCGAATAAAAGTCGAAGTTGTCTTGCTGGAGCTGTGACAAAATTTGCTAATTTGAAAAAGATTTGCAAAGTTATTTTCGGTAATAACAATGTCAAAGTAGCTAGCACAGATACGTTTTAAACGTTTACTCAGGTTCCGAGTGTTTTCAGGTGCATAACTATATGCATTAATCTTTTCTTCCGTAGATAAGATGCAGTTGCTTCATCCTCTCGATTGAGGTGTTTCCAAGAATTATGAAAGGTTTGAACACAGATTGTAATCGTCAAGATTCAAATGAGGTTTGAGATGAAATCAAGTGGCAAACTTGAAGACATGTTTAGTTTCATATGTTATAATCAATATTTTAATTCATTTTAATTGTCTAATGTTGGTAGTCCACAGTTAATAGTCCACAGTTAGTAATTCAATAATTCATATATATAATATTCGAATTAATTAATACGTATCGTGACCCATTGTATACATGTCTCAGACTCGATCACAACTCAAAGTATATATATTATCTTAAAATCAACCTCAACCCTATATAGCTAACTCGAACATTACTGCATAATGAGTGTCTATGGTTATTACAAATAATATATATAGATGCGTCGATATGATATGTCAAAACTTTGTATACGTATCCCGATATTTAAAATGCGTAAATAACAGTATTTAAATGACGATAAATAAAGTGCGTAAAATAAATAACAGAAATTAAATGGCGATAAATAAAATTGCGAGAATTTAAATTGCGATAATTAAATTGCGATAAATAAATTGCGATAAATAAAATGTAATACGGAATTAATCAGTTAGCTAGGAACAGTTAGCGTGGATTCTTATCAAAATTCTTCTCATAGTTAAATTGTTTCTTTCTAACAAAATTTATTTTTGTCCAATGTTTTCTTCATTATGCCACTTGTTGGATTCTGATAGGTCAAAATCTAAATATGAAATTGAATGAAAATGGTTATTCTGCGGTGAACGGATACGTATATCTGTGGGTGGATAGTAAATGACTGTTGAATCAGATTCAAAGAATGTACAGTGTAACTTATTAATGTGAAATCTAAATATTTCTCGGGTATTACCTACCCGTTAAAATATTTTCACCATCAATCGTTTGTACAAAATAATTTTTAATTACAATCTTTATGAAAATATACTTACATATATATTCTCTTCAGATGTAATCATGGATTTAATGAGTCAATATGATATTAAACTCATTTGATTTACCATTAGAACAAGAATATATATAATCTCTAGAACATTAGAGATTACATAATCGTCATGTCGTATGAAGATAAATGATGTAGAACGTCATGTAGAATGATGATTATGCTTGAGGTACAGATTGTGATGTTGAGGCGTGTGTTGTTGTGGTTTGTGTTGTTGCTGGTGGTACTGTTGATGCCGATGATGTTGCAGAAGCTAGTACGTTTTGCACCATATTTTCCAAGGCTACAACTCGGACGCGAAGCTCGTTGACTTTATTACTCCGGGATGATTGTCAGTAGGAATGAGCGAATGAATAAGGTTTAGAATCTAGCTTGTGATATAGTCGTGGCGAGATACTCCGGAAATGAGAGAGAAAATGGTATTACGAATAGGTTCGCCGGTAAGTGCTTCAGGTTCTTCGCCAAGAGGTGATTTCGGTTGATGGAAAGGATCACCTTCTTCTTGTCTCCATTGATTAAGTCGACTACGAACCCATCCCCAATTCATCCAGAATTGATGATGGCTAAATGGTTGATCCATTCCGGTCTCACTGCTTTCGGAGTTTGAGTGGAAATTCATATCGGAATAGCTGTCGGAATTCGAGGGATTTGAACTAGTTGCGAGCTCCATCTCGTACGATAGAGTAAAGGATTTTTTGATATGAAATGATTTTCGAATATTGGATGATATTCTAACTACATAGAATATCTATATATATAGTACTAAAGATTTCGTAGACTACGGAGGAATTTACGGCATATGTCAGGCAAGTCTACAGTAACATATGCGCTAAGATATGAATTATCAGATATGCTAAGATATGAATTTTGTCTATACACTATTCATGCAGTCAATGCAGTAAAACGTGTCAAGACTAAGAATGATAAGTAGGTAATTTCCTAAGGATAATAAGCAGGTAATTTTCGACACGAAATGATAAGCCAAAACTTTTGACATGCAGACACGGTCGAAGTCCAGACCCACTAATGCATCTAAACAACTATCAGTTAGACACACTAATGTAAGACCTGGTTCGCTAAGACCACTGCTCTGATACCACATGAAGCGACCCGTCTTAATCCATCCGGACGAAGTCTTCAACATTTGGTACCATTGCGAGGTACTGAACTCTATATGCCATGAACGACTCCATGTAATATCTTTAAAATGAGCAAATGCACAACGGAAGATTTCTTTTATACCTGAGAATAAACATGCTTTCAAGTGTCAACCAAAAGGTTGGTGAGTTCATAAGTTTATCATAAACAATCAAATTCATCATTTTGATCGACCACAAGATTTAAATACAGTACACCTATCTCGTGTACAAAACCATTTTTCATAATGCTTGGCGGAGTAGGTTCGTATCCTTTTCTCCCTCGTAGGTTGCCTCGCGATTTTTAAATAATCGTGCACATATCTCGTGCACAAAACTAATACATAACCTGTGTATAAAAATCATTCTCTCGATACTTAACATTCATTTCGATTTCATTGCTCAACATGGTAACCGACCTTAACATATAATGTGCATCAATAATATCCCCAAAACAGAACATCTCGTATGTATAATATATAAACTTCGAAGTACTAAACACCACGCCCACTAGCTCTTCCGTCTAGTGAACATTCTGGGTGGGGATGTTAAACCCGGTAGCTACCTTTAGGATTCGCGTGAATTAGGGCCATACCCGATTCTAATTCTTAGGTTACCAAGCAATAATAATCAGGGGAAAATATTCACAACAATTAGTGGCAATTATCACATCCAACTAATTCAATAATAATCCACAGAACTTCTGTCTGCATAATAATTCATTCGAGGAATGTTTTGCTTGTGTCTATCTCATCAAACATTTATAAAAGCATCTCATGTATTCTCAGTTCAAAAATATAGATTTCAAAGGCATTTAATAAAACAGTTATAAAAACAGCGCATGTATTCTCAGTCCCAAAAATATAAAGAGTAAAAGGGAATCAAATGAACTCACAATACGATATTTTATGGTAAAAATATTCATACGTCGGAACTAAACAAAGCAAGGTTGGCCTCGGATTCACGAACCTATATTCAATTATATATATTAACACATGTAATGGTAATCGAAACAAGTTTATATATTATTATTAATACTATACTTGTTATATTATTTGTTATTTAGGTAAATTTAATATATTTATATTATATGTTTTATATATACTAATATTTATCATTAATAATAAAAATTTATATTAAAGTTTATATATAAAAATATATATTTATATATTAATTGATATCCTATATATATAGCTTAATTAATATATTTTTTAATAATAAAAATATAGTGAGATGTAGTATTAATATTATTGTATTGTATTTTTATATAAAACAATATCTATCTATAATAATACTGATAATGATAAGAATGGTAGCAATAATAATAATGATAATAATAATAATAATAATAATAATAATAATAATAATAATAATAATAATAATAATAATAATAATAATAATAATAATAATAATAATAATAATAATAATAATAATAATCATCCTAATGGTAATCTTAATAATAATGTTAGAAATAATAATATTGTTAAAATTGAAAATACTTATAATACTAATAATAATGATAATACTATTAAATAAAAATGTTATATGTTAATACATATATTAATAATTAATAATAATAATAATAATAATAAGAATAAGAATAATAATGATAATGATAATAATAATAATACTTATATAATAAAATAATAATAATGATATGATAATAATAATAATAATAATAATAATAATAATAATAATAATAATAATAATAATACTTATTAATACTTAATGATAATAATACTAATAATAGAAATAAAAATAAAAGAGTATACCCTTTAAAAGCTTCTTTAAAAAAAAGAATTGTCCTAGACCGAGCTCGAACTCAAGACTTCTCGCTCACCCACTAACACTCCAACCATTGCTCTACTTACACTTATCTGTATTTTTCCCAAATTAAAGTTATATAACCAATCCATCTGTTAGTTTCTTCTTCTCGATCACTATCCCAATTGAGTCACAGCCTAAAAACTAAAATTTGTACGGTCCACTAAATAAAATAAAAGGAATACGGCCCTCAAAGCAGTCCAGTATAATTAGTAAGCCCAAGAATCAATTGATCAAACCCAACTTGTTTTGTGCGTCTTCTCGATTTAAACCGAAAACAGGTAATGTCGCAGGTCCACATATGGCTTCGATTATTATCATAACTCACGAACGTTATCTTCTTCATTAAAAACATTCATTATCTTCATTAATCATTATCGTCTTCCATCATTGCTACAGTAAAAAAATAATCGTGCAACAGCTTTTCATGGTTTAATGGTGGTGAAACGGAAACAGCAAATTAAATCAGTTTGTAGCCGAAAACAGGAACTTTGCAGTAGGGGTTTGCGTGTTCTTGGGTTTGTGTTGCTTTACCAAAATAGGAACAAAAATATAATGAAAATATGGGTGGCGAGTTAGTGATGGTTGTCGGTATTCTGGGTTTGTTTAGAACAGGAATCATGCTGCAGTTTTCGAGGTATTTAAGTGATGATAGAGTGGTGGGTTTTAAATAGAACAAAAAATAGAAACGTTGAAGCTGTCACAGTAGTTTCGATGGTTGGAAACAGAAAATAGTTTTTAAGAGAGAGAGAGAGAGGACGAGAGAGAAAGAGATGAAGTGAGGGTGAAGTGGTTTAATGGGTGTCGATAGTGGTGGGTTTAATGATGGTTTCGAACAACGGAGATGGAGAGTGAATGATGGCGGATATGTGATCATGGTGGTTAGACGGTGGTGGTGATCGAAAGTGGTAACCGGTGGTGAAGGTTGATGGTGGATGTTGGAGAAAAGAAGATGGCCACGGTTTTTATGGTGGGTTGGTTGTGAAGGCTCACGAAACAATTAAAAAATTAGGAAGTGAAAATGGAAGTGGGTTTTGGTTTTCTTTGATCAAACAAAAAATATGAATTGATGATGATGAAGTTTGTACATAAATATCATAAATATATAATAGAGAGAAAGAAGTGGATTAAAGATTGATTATATGTATGTCTATAAGTATGCATATATATATATATATATATATATATATATATATATATATATATATATATATATATATATATATATATATATATATATATATATATATATATATATATAATAGGTATAGTTAATAACTATACTAAATAATGAAAGGTGGAAGAAATAGATTCAGTGGAAGATATAATATAAAGATAGTGAATTGGATTTTGACAGAAAACAGAAGGTGTATGTGTGTTATAATATAATCTACAACTTGCATTCATTTATCCAACAATAATCGATGTTTGATAGGTTAAGTAAAAGCAACACAGTGATAGATATTATATAATCATAATTCAAGTGTTTCAAGTGCATGTAAGGTAATATGAAACAAACACAGTCCATATATTTAATAATTGTAGTAATAATATAATATATAATATATAATAATAATTATATTATATTATAAAAAAACATCTAAACGTGTAGAAGGGAAACACTAATTCAAATAGTAATATCAATTACATTCAATTAGGTACAGTATTTTATAGTACATCACTTTAATAATTTAACTTTCGTGCATATTAGTTTTCTGCATACTATCGACAGTTTTAACTCGAATAATATATCGTGGTCCATTGATAATCAGTGGTGGATAAAAGTCTTCAGAAAAATCTCATATTTTTAAATTAACTATATTTATTTATTTTGGTCATTATGGTATAAAATTTGATCATTAACTATTAAATAAAATTTACATTAATTATTCACTCCCAACCCAAGTAAAATATAAAAAGTTTTAAAATTCAACAAATAGTTCTTAAATACATTTTTAATAAGTCTATAATTTTTAAACTCATTTTCGTATCACCGTTTATTTTAAAATTATATAAGTTTGAATTTAACTTGCTTAATATCAATCGAAACATCAAACGAGTATTATAATCATTTAATATTTATTTTTAATATATTTTATTTATATATAGAGATATATTTTAAATAATATAATATCCTATTTTTATTTTATTAATTTTTAATAACTACAACATATAATACTTCAAATTATATTTTGAATTATTATTTATATATACATACACACATATCTATTTACACTTAATTGTTCGTGAATCGCCGAGAGCAGTCGAAGGTCAATTGAATATATGAAACAGTTCAAACTCTTTGAGACTCATCATTATTTACTTTGCTTATCGTGTCGAAACATATAAAGATTTAAGTTTAAATTTGGTCAGAAATTTCCGAGTTGTCACAAATCTATCACAAAAGAGTGAAATGAGAAAATAATGTTTCGTCATATCCTTTGACGTAGATATGGTTGATTTCTGGAGTTCAAGGGATTTGGAGAAAATCTTCGTGATAAGATTTGATTCTTCGGTAATTAAGAAAATTAGGATCCTCTTTGGTTAAATGCGATAATCTGTCTTGATTGCTCTGTCTGATATTTCACTATAAATCCACCCTCTTCGTTTCCTTTATATTTTGGAGTTTCACACTTTTGTTTTCTCTTCCCGACTTTAAGTCAAGCGAATAATGGTCCAGAATTCATAGATATGAAGTTTCGAATGAACATGACTAATGTTCTAAGAGAGAAATTGTAATAGCGTGTTCTTGATTGGTTAAATTACCAGAATTCAAGAGAAAAGATAGAACTATCAGGAAGATATGTTCTCGATATGTTTGAAAATTAGGTAGAATGTAAGAGTCGTGTTGTGACGACCCGAGAATTTTTGACCAAATTTAAACTTAATCTTATATTAATTCGACACGATAGGCAAAGTTTATTTAATTGAATCTCAAAATCTTTAAACTATTTACATGGATACACTCAAACCTTTGACTGTGCCTGACGATTCACGAAGTAAATAAATATTAAATGTATGTTATTGTATATATATATATATATATATATATATATATATATATATATATATATGGACTTATATACGCATGATAAAAGGTAATCCAAGTGGAAGATGTCAATATGAGTTGTGGTACAGCTGTATCATGTCCTATTTAATTAAAGAAAAGGCAAACCCTACAAGATGTAACCGAATTTTTTGGTGGAGTCATGGAATGATTTTTTTTTTTTTACGTTCCAACTTTGCTATGCATTATATGAATGGTGTTTAAAAGCAAGTGGGGCAAAGTAGGTGTCATGGCCGACCAGGATACCTTAATTGACGTGCTCCTTATTTTTTTTAAAAGAACCATTCGGTTGTTAAAGGATGAGATGAGAAATCGAATTTTTTTAATACAACACATTTTATATTTTTTTGTTGATTTACACGTTAATTGTTGGATTCATGGACGACCATTCTTTTTAAATGGTGGGGATATTTTATGGTACACGAAGAAGGAAAGGGGTATTATTTAATTCGGTTGAGTGAGATGCAAACAGATAGCCACGAATTAATTTTTGGGACCGAAGCCCAAGTTCGATCAAGTTGAGGAGATTGTTGGCAATTTAACTGTTAACGAATAAGGATTATAATTATGAAGTATACGTGATATTTGTGGTATTGAGAAGACAACAAGAAGATACGGGTTAGATAGATATAGACTACGAGTTATAACTGAAAGTATCGGGTTGAGGAAGGGTTTGAGTATATTATAGGGTTAGCGGGACGTCGCGGGTTCAAACTCGGACTTGAGCATTTTTTTTAAGGGCTACTCCTTTGAGGTAGTTTACTTATTTATCATTATCATTAATATTATGACTATTATTATTATTATTATTATTATTATTATTATTATTATTATTATTATTATTATTATTATTATTATTATTATTATTATTATTATTATTATTATTATTATTATAAGTATTAACATATAACAGTTTACTTATTAGTATTATCATTATTATTAGTACTATTAATACTATAAGTATTTTCATTTTTATTTACAATATCATTATTTTTGACATTATTATTATTATTTACTACTAGTATCATTAATATTATAAGAACTATATTATTATTATCATCAATATTACTATGAATACTATTATTATTATTACAATAAAAATTAGTTATACAAAAATATATTTAACAACACTATATCAATATTTTCATGATAATATTGTTTATTATGTAAAGTATATAAAATAAAAATATTTAACATAAAAACCATTAAAACATCATTATTCTCACTAATAATACATAAATTATTCGATTACAATTATATGTGTTAATATATATATATATATATATATATATATGAATAATATAGGTTCGTGAATCCGAGACCAACCCTACACTTGTTCAATGACGTCATATGTATTTTTACTACAAAATACAGTATGGTGAGTTTCATTTGCCTTTTTACCCTTTATATTTTTGGGCTGAGAATACATGCACAATTTTTATAAATGTTTTACGAAATAGACACAAGTAATTGAAACTGCATTATATGGGTGAATGATCGAAGCCGAATATGCCCCTTTTTCTTGGTAACCTAAGAATTAGTAAACCAATCTACTAATTGACGCGAATCCTAAAGATAGATCTATTGGGCCTAACGAACCCCATCCAAAGTACCGGATTCTTTAGTACTTCGATGTTGTTTTATCATGTCCGAAGGATTTCCCGGAATGATAGGGGATATTCTTATATGCATCTTGTTAATGTCGGTTACCAGGTGTTCACCATATGAATGATTTTTGTCTCTATGCATGGGACGTATATTTATGAGAACTGGAAATAAAATTCTTGTGGTCTATTAAAATGATGGAAATGATTATTTATGTTAAACTAATGAACTCACCAACCTTTTGGTTGACACTTTAAAGGATGTTTACTCTCAGGTATGAAAGAAATCTCCCGCTGTGTATTTGCTCATTTTAAGGATATTACTTGGAGTCATTCATGACATATTTCAAAAGACGTTGCATTCGAGTCGTTGAGTTCATCAAGATTATTATTAATTCAATTATAGTTGAATATGTTATGAAATGGTACGCATGCCGTCAACTTTCGATGTAAAGAAAGTTTGTCTTTTAAAAACGAATGCAATGTTTGTAAAATGTATCATATAGAGGTCAAGTACCTCGCGATGTAACCAACTATTGTGAATCATTTGTAATCGATATGGACTTCATCCGGATGGATTAGGATGGGTTGCTACACGTGTAACATGGCACATGATGATGGTATGGTCTGTGAATCATCACGTTCCATTTAGAAACTCAGCATGACTTACTGTAATATAATCACGTTGATCAAGTGTCATTATATTATACTAACTCATGCTCCAGTTCCGAACACTACTTCAAAAATATTCATATTCTGATTCAAATTTTTCAGAATTTAGAAACGAAAACAATTTTCTTTCTGATGTAACACTGATAACGCGAGAAGATAAATGATTTCAGATAAGAATAGTTATGAAAATATCTTCAAAAATATCGAGTATATTTATAATGAAAGATACGATGATATCTTAGAATTTCTAATATTGATGGATGATGAGAAAGATTTGTCCATAACGATTTAGAGTCAGGAGTAAGGTATTCGTTAATGACTTCAGCAGATACTGAATCATTTAGATTCTTTGAAGGCAGGTTTAGTTTTTCTGATTTGTCTGCAGCCTCCTTCATGGTTTGCTCAATCCGTTTTCCAGTTTCAACATTTCTGAGCTTTGCCAACATACTATTCGTTATGGAAACAACTGAATATGAGGCAGCGTAGGTGGATTGAATTGTTGAATGATTACGACTTTGAGATTCGTTACCACCCGGGGAAGGCAAATGTGGTAGCCGATGCCTTGAGCAGGAAGGATAGAGAACCCATTCGAGTAAAATCTATGAATATAATGATTCACAATAACCTTACGACTCAAATTTCGACGGGTTCTTCGATAAATTGAAGTTTTTCGTTGATTTGGATTTCATCTAACGGAATAGTGAGATCTTCTTTAGCAAAACATTTCTTCAAATTCGAGACGTGGAAAGTGTTATGTACAGCCTCTCTTTTAAAACTCCTTGTTGCGCCTCCTTTATTTGATTCGTAAGGTTATTGTGAATCATTATATTCATAGATTTTACTCGAATGGGTTCTCTGTCCTTCCTGCTCAAGGCATCGGCTACCACATTTGCCTTCCCCGGGTGGTAACGAATCTCAAAGTCGTAATCATTCAACAATTCAATCCACCTACGCTGCCTCATATTCAGTTGTTTCTGATCAAATGTACAAGTTACAATCCAAGTGGTTCCATTTATTGATGAGAAACGTCTAAAAATTACAAGAGTACAAGTCGCGGAACGCAAAGTACAAGATATCTAAGCGTACGAAAAGGCGTTCGAAAATTCGGAACCGGGACATAAACCGAGCATCAACGCGCTAGTCAACGGAGTGAAAATTACAAGTCAACTATGCACAAGAATATAATATAATATATATATAATTAATATAAATTATATATATTATATTATATATTAAATTAATCACAGCAGCCCACGTTTTAAACACAATCTGAGCTGGACAGCCTGTCCATGCGAGTGCATGGGAAATAGGCATAAAACCCATGCGAGTGCATGAGCCCATGCGAGTGCATGGGAAATACACTGAAATCTCATGCGAGTGCATGAGCTACAGGATTCAGAAAAGTACTATAAAAGGCCACGAATTTTGCTCTACTGATTACACCTTTTCTCTTCTTTCTTTCCTTATGTAAGATATATATATATATATATATATATATATATATATATATATATATATATATATTTATAATTTTAATTTTAATTTTAATTTAATTAATAATAATAAGGTTATTGTAAGAATGTTTTACGGGTTTTAAGCCGGAACTCTGCCCGTGTAACGCTACGCGATAAATAATCACTGTAAGCTATGTTCTTCCTTTTTAAATTAATGTCTTGTAACTAAGTTATTATTTTGCTTATTTAAGCCGAAGTAATCGTGATTTTAGACTAAAATTAAGATTGGGTTATTGAATTTTGTACCATAATTAAGGTTTGGACAAAAGACCGACACTTGTGGACATTGGACTATTGACTATTAATAGATAGGGGGTATTGTCTAATCGAATGACAACTCATTAGAATCTGTCGAACCTATCTTCAAATTAGTTAATCTAATAATTATTTAAATGATTATGTATGTTCTATTTAGTGATGTTTATACGACATCTTTTACGATCATTTAATTAATTATTCGGGTTGGGTAATTGATTATTCATTCTGATCAAGTGGGTAAATTAATATTCATATCTCATTAAAACTGGGGTAGATTGCATACAACGATAATTGGTGTAATTGTTAACAAAGTATTAAAACCTTGGATTACAAGCAATCGATAACCTGGTGTAATTATTAACAAAGTATTAAAACCTTGTTACAGTTCGAATCCCTAATTAGTTGGAATATTTGACTTCGGGAATAAGGTTAATTTGATGAGAATTTTATAATTATGACCGATGGACTATTACGGACAAAAACCAGATAGGTATCAAATAAATCAGGACAAAGGACAATTAACCCGGGTAACAATTAATCAAAACGTCAAACATCATGATTACGGAAGTTTAAATAAGCATAATACTTTTATTTCATATTTCATCGTACCTTTATTTACTGTCATTTTAATTACTGTAATTTACTTTATCGCAATTTAATTTCTGTCATTTATATTATCGTCATTTATCTTTACGCTTTATTTAAAATCGACAAGCCAGTCATTAAACGGTAAACCCCCCTTTTATAATAATATTACTACTTATATAATTATATATATTTTATACAAATATAGTTTATAAAAATATAGTACGTATCACTAGCTCCCTGTGGAACGAACCGGACTTACTAAAAACTACACTACTCTACGATTAGGTACACTGCTTATAAGTGTTGTAACAAAGGTTTAAGTATATCCCATCTATATAAATAAATAAAACTTGTATAAATTGTATCGTATTTCGTAGTAAAAATATAACTATTTCGTATACACCTCGCATAACATCAAGTTTTTGGCGCCACTACCGGGGACTCGGTAAAAACGCTATATTTTATTATAACTATATTTTTGTATAATTTCTTATTTTATAAAAAAAATATTTTGTATTTATAATAAGTTTTAAAAAAATATAATAAAAAGAAAAAAAATATAATTTTTGATGGAATTTGACAATCTTTTAAACAAACATGTTCTACACATTAACAAAGTTCATAAAACCCATTTTATGAAGATTAAAGTAAGCGGAAGCATGTAAAGTTCATGTTATATAACAACCATTTTAAAAGACAAATTCCATAAATATATCAAGTCTTGAATAATATGCTTACATACAACAAGTGGGTTTAGAGTTTTACCTCCTCAACCTAGTTGAGGGTTACTACAAGATGATGAAGAAGATGATGATGAACAAGCTTCTTACTTGAAGCCTCAAGCTTGAAATACCCACAAGCAATAACCCCAACACCTTTGTAATTAGTTAGGATTTAAATGACACTAGAAATGAGCTTGTAAAACCAAAATGTAGAACTCTCTTTTGGCCAAAAAACCCACGGTTTTCAGCTCAGTTTTGAGCAGTTTCTGTGCAGTTTTTTTTTTTTAGCTCTTTTGATGTGTTTGAATGCATATGTGTGTGGAATACTAAGCCCCCTTGATCTTAGTTAAGCATGTGTAGCAAGTATTAAACAAATGCATGCTTATTCTAACTCCCATGCCACTCACATTGCCATAATATAATATACTTTTATAAAAAAAAACTGATTTTATAAAACTTGATTTCATAAAATACATTTTATAAACTTGTATATATATTATTTGTTATGTATATTTTATAAAACCAATTTTATAAAATGTATCATAACTTAATCAATTATTTAACCTATAAATAATTAAATCCTTGTTATATAAGTTGTTCCATAACTTATATATAAACATATCAAGTAATATTATTTAAGAAACCTTTTCCTTAAAATTCAAGTGTCGCGTATTTAATCAATGATCCAATCGTTAAGATCAAATACGAATAAGGTGTCGGTAAGTTTGTTATTAGGTATGACCCGACTTGGATCAAAACATATTAGCCACATTAATTTAATATGTCTCTCGGGCATACGAAAAACCTTCAATCTCCCACTTGCACGAGAAACATAAGAAATTAATGCAAGTGACGGATACCACCTAACGACCGTCCATCACCCCCAATATGTTATGACTTTGTGCCATTCAATAACATCATCCCTTTCGAGTTCCCATCTCGAATATGAATAGGTGAATCTTTTCATTATATCCTTTCGTCCTAGATGTCATGTTAAATCCAAGAGACACAGAGTGATCACTCTCTTCTAGATTTAACTTTATCAGGCCTTAGACATCTGACTCTCAACAAATAAGAGGGACAAATTCCATCTTGACTACATACGTCCTAAATATATACCTTGTATTATACCTGAGCTCTTCCTTATGAACTACCATATTTCAGAATAGCGAAGGAACGAATCAAGGCACAATACTTGGTAAATATCCGAACCCAATATGTATATCAGGTCAGAGGATACAATGATATTCGCCTTTACTCAAGACTACATGTGATCAACCACAAATGTGATCAACTACGGAATTTAGAATAATTGCTTATTCATGGATAAAATATGCAAAATAGGAACTTAACTCAAAATAAATTAAACCATAATTATATTAATGAGTTTGAACAATTTCGTTCCGTTACAATACTTAAAACAGATCATGACCAATCACTAGAATATCGAAGCCCTAATGCACAAACATGTCCTGCATGGTTTGATCCATGTAAGAGCTTCGTGAGAGGATCCGCTATATTAAGATCTGTGTGAACTTTGCGAATACATATCTTTCCCTTTTCAACTTCATCCCTTATGTAGTTTGTAACACCCCAAATATTTAAGGTATTATTTTATGTAAAATTTTATTGCTAAGAAATTAATGGTAAAGGATATTTTATGTTAAATGGACGAAAGTTAATGTTGTTAGTTAAGTTTCAAGGGACTAAAGATGCAAGGTTATGATTTAGGACCTCCTTAACTATAGTTTACATGGGGAGGGTAGAAATTGCAATTATGCCATAGTTGTTTTAATAAAAGAAATTAGAAATGCTGGAAATTGATTATTATTCACAAAAAAATAATATACAGAGAGTGCTCCTGGGTTGTGTATGTCGACATTTGCAAGGGAAGAAGGAGGATCCATCATTTGTTGAAATTTAACTCATGCAAGCTTGAATTTGTGAAATCTAACACACCCTAATCACTTTAGCAAGCTCTAATCTTCCAATTTCATCTTCATTGTGCACAATTAGGGTTCTTAAAACTCTAAAAGACAAGGTATGGATTTTGTGTCTAATTATTGCTTGCATTGTATGCTAATGATGAGATTATGCTTAAGAAAGTTGCTATTTGTTAAATTGTGCACATTTGGATGAGTTAGTATGGATTTGTTGTTGATTTTGGAAGTAATTACATGTATGAACTTGCATTATAGATTTATGGCATGATTATGGTGAGAATGATGATGTTCTAGTTAGATTTCTAGTCATGCACACCAAGTGTTTGTTAAAATGCCTCAATGAGATGATTTTGTGTTCTAGCTAGAAATTTTGATGAAGGATGCTCATGTATGAACTTTTGTTATAGTCATAAGTTATAGAAATTGATAATTTGATAAGTTAATGGTGTTAGTAATGAAATTGAATTATTATGCACATTTGATGTTTAATGAAAGGATTAAAGGAAAAGTTGCATGATAAAGCTAAAAGTGATGAGTTAGTAATATACATGATTAAAATGTGATGTTTGATTGGTAACATGCTTGTTTTAGAAAAGATGAGTTCAAAGTTAGAAAGTATGAATGAATGTATGTTGTGATTAAGGGGTAAAGTGTAAGTGTAAGTATGAATGACGTAATGATTCAAGAAAGTTGTGATTTTGATTTAGTTATGTGATTAATGAGATTAGCTCATGTATAGGTGCTAATCAAGGAAAAGAAGTTACAAGTGACCAAGGAAATTCAATTAAGCAAGGTGAGTTTATAGGGGGTAATATGGGCGGGTCAAGAGTGGCTTAGTGTTCTCGGATTGCATCCGTGCAAGAGAGTAACGACTAAGTGCACTAGTTACGTAGCTTAGATAGAACTATTGGGTTAGCTCAATAGTTGTGTCTATGGATGATGCTTAGCTTAGGCAAGGTTATTACATTGCTAGTAATCTTGCCTATGGTTCATGTTAGCTTAGACACTTCGGGTGTCTATGTATGAGATGATGATAGCTTAGGCATATTTAGTATGTCTATGTTTAGCTTAGACATGATTACTAGGTTCGGCCTAGTAAGTCATGCCTATGGTATGAATGATCGGATCCGAAAGTATGCAAGCAATCTAAGGGTTGAAGGATAAGTGTTTTGATTATGCCCAAATGATTTATGTTTTGTGTTTTGTTACTTTCCTATAACTCACTAAGTGTAAAAGCTTACCCCCATGATGTTTTATGTTTTAGGTGCTAAGGTTCATCGAGAAGGTAAGGAACCCGTGTGAAGAGCTGGAGGAGCATTGGCATTAGCGTAAGTGGTATTGCAAGTCCCTTTTGTAATCACGCTCTATGGTTACCGCTTATCAAACGCCATGTATTTGAAGTGTCATGTTTGTCATTATTGAATTTGGGACCAAATGATGGTTTTGTTTCATGAAAACACGTTTGATGTCTAAATGTTGTTATTAGATGGTATACGATGTTAGAAACTGAATCTTAAGTTTGTGTATGAATTTGGTTGTTTTAAATGTGTTTGAGAATGATGGAACGTGCAAAAGTTGGTTTAAATACAATGTTGCAGGTCAGGCACCCGGATTAGGGTTATGTCGCGCCGCGGCAAAGGGGTCCGCGCCGCGGCATATAACTGAAGTTGGGAACAGAAGCAAGGTTAAGGAGTCTAAAATTTCCTGTGTTGTGTCGCGCCGCGACAAGTCTTGCCGCGCCGCGGCATAAGCCTTGTCCGGCCAGTGACTTAACTTTTCAAAAAAAAAAAAAAAAAAAAAAAAATTTTACTCGAATCAAGGCGTTAAAAGTTGGTATCAGAGCTGTGGTTTAAGGGACTTGGGTAATCCACGATAGGGATTATCTAGGCTTAAACCATTGTTGTGAAAGGATAAGCGGTTTAGGACTTGCATAAGTGTTATAGTCGTATAGTTGTGCCATGCTCCATAGGGTAGAGTCATCGACTAGACCCGTAGTATAATGATTGATATATGAAAGGAGTTTGATACCCGTTAGCCATGATGTCATAGTGGACTTAATGTGTAATGAAATGGTGTAATAACAACAGGCCATTGTTATTACTTCATTTTAGTACACATGAACGTCTACTATAGTCATGGTGAATCGAGTTAGGAATTCTTTCGAATGGTTTGGTTTTGTTGAATAATGGTGTTATCGGTATTTGAACTAATGGGTTGAATGTAATTTTTTTTAGAAATGGCTATTGTATCACCAAACCGAGGTCAAGATGAGGATGATGAGTACGTCCGCACCCCATCCGCGGAGTCTATAGAAGACTCTCAAAACGAATCGGGAGAAGTTAACATGCCAAATGACATTTCGGGGCAAATAGGGCAAGCCTTGATACGTTATACTCCAACTTTGTTAGAGAAGATTAAGACGTTGATCAATGATCAATTAGATGAGAAGTTAAAGACTTTTGTTGCTAATAACCCTACCTTAAGAGGTGAAGGGGGAAGTGGAGTAAGGCAAGAAGAGGTAGAAGCCCCTAAGAGAAAGGATGACCGTTTTGAATATAAGAACTTCGCAAATTGCCATCCTCCCGAGTTTCATGGTAAGGTTGACCCTATTGTTAGTCAAAGATGGATTGATGAGATTGAAGAAACCTTCATGTTGTGTGAATGCCCCGAACATTTGAAGGTAATTTATGCGGCTCATCAAATGAAGGGTAGTGGATACGAGTGGTGGAATTTTATAGTTAAGTCTCATGGGCGAGACGTGGCTACGAGTTTCTCATGGGACAAGTTCCGTGAAATGTTTATGACCCAATTTGCTCCACCCGCCGAGGTTAGTAGGTTGAAATCCGAGTTTATGAATATAGAGCATGGAGGTAAGTCGGTGACCGAGTTTAATGCCGAGTTTAATGATAAGTCTCGTTTTTGTCCGGACTTCGTGTCAAGTCCCAAGTTGATGATGGATCATTATCATGAAAAGTTGAATCCCGAAATAAGTGAGTTTATCGATAAGAGTACTTATAAGACTTTAGCCGAGATGATGAATCGAGCACTTGTTAGAGAACATGAACTTAGGAAGAAGGCGGCGTTCAAGCGAAAGTTAGATCAAGACTCCAAGGTAATGCAAAATGTTAGTCCGAAAAAGGGTAAGTTTGGTTTCGAATCCCCGCACAAGTCAAAAGGGGGTTTTGTGTCGGGTAAGAGCGGTGGGAAAGAAGCCAAGTCGTGTACCAGGTGTGGTAAGAATCATACGGGTGAATGTAAAGCGGGTACCACCGATTGTTACTCTTGCGGGAGGCCGGGTCATAGGGCCGCCGAATGCCCTAAGAAAGGTAAGCAATGTTACTATTGTTTTGAGAAAGGTCACTTTCAAGCCGAATGTCCGGAATACAAGAAGGATTTAGCTAGTGGTAGTGTTAAGAAAGAGGTTAAGACGGAACCGAAGACTAGTGATAGCCGACCAAGGGCCCGAGCTCATCAGATTACCGCACTCGAAGCGAAGGAGTCCCAAAATGTGGTGTCAGGTACCTTTATTGTAAACTCTTTACCTGCGCATGTTTTGTTTGATTCCGGTGCTACGCGGTCGTTTGTATCATATTCTTTTTGTAAGCATTTTAATATGACCCCAAGTATGTTAGAACACCCATTAGAGGTTGAAATAGCGGATAATAAGACCGTGATGGTGTATAGTATCATTAAGGGGTGTGAAATTATTTTGGATGATGAAAAGTTTGTCATTGATTTAATACCCATGCAAATGGGTGAATTTCAAGTAATTGTGGGCATGGATTGGCTAGATAACAATGAGGGGATAATTTTGTGTCGTAAGAAAATAGTGTTAGTTCAATCACCAAGTGGAAAAGTTATATGGATTTATGGGGAACGAGCTAGGCGTGCAATTCCTATATGCACATATGCTAAGGCTAAAAGATTTTTGTCTCATGGGTGTTGTGCGTTTTTGGCACATGTTGTTGATGATTTGAAAAAGGTTGTTGAATTAGATGATGTACCAATAGTTAACGAGTTTCCGGATGTGTTTCCAAGTGAATTGCCCGGTGTACCTCCCGAGCGAGAGGTAGAGTTTAGAATAGATTTGATACCCGGGGCCACGCCAATTGCCAAAGCTCCATATCGATTAGCCCCATCGGAAATGAGAGAAATGATGACTCAATTGCAAGATTTGATAGATAAAGGTTTTATACGCCCTAGTAGTTCACCTTGGGGAGCTCCGGTTTTATTTGTGAAAAAGAAGGATGGAACTATGAGAATGTGTATTGATTATCGAGAATTGAATAAAGTCACTATTAAGAATAAGTATCCGTTGCCGAGGATAGACGATTTGTTTGATCAATTGCAAGGTGCAAGTTTCTTTTCAAAGATAGATTTGAGGTCGGGTTACCATCAATTGAAGGTGAGGGAAGAAGATGTCCCTAAAACAGCTTTTCGAACAAGGTATGGTCATTATGAGTTTGTGGTTATGCCGTTTGGATTAACAAATGCTCCGGCCGCGTTTATGGATTTGATGAATAGAGTTTGTCGACCGATGCTTGATAGGTTTGTAATTGTGTTCATTGATGACATTTTGATATATTCTAAGAGTGAAGAGGAACATACGGTACATTTAAGACAAGTATTAGAGACTTTAAGAAGGGAAAGATTGTTTGCTAAGTTCTCTAAGTGCGAGTTTTGGCTTCGTGAAGTTCAATTTTTGGGCCATGTCATTAACAAGAAGGGTATTTGTGTTGATCCGGTGAAGATAGAGGCAATTATGAGATGGGAACCACCTACGAATCCTACCGAGGTTAGGAGTTTTCTAGGTTTAGCGGGGTATTATCGGCGATTTATACAAGATTTTTCTAGAATAGCCACCCCACTCACCAAGTTGACTCGTAAAAGTGTGCCATGGAGATGGGAAGAAAAGCAAGAACAAGCGTTTCAACTCCTTAAGGAAAAGCTCGTTCAAGCTCCCATATTGGTTTTACCGGAAGGGAATGAGAACATGACGGTTTATTGTGATGCTTCTAAGAAAGGCTTAGGGTGTGTATTGATGCAAAATGGGAAGGTCATAGCTTATGCTTCCCGACAATTGAAGGAACACGAGAAACGCTATCCTACGCATGATTTAGAATTGACGGCCGTGGTTTTTGCTCTAAAGATTTGGCGTCATTATCTTTATGGTGTTAAGTTTTCCATTTATACCGATCATAAGAACTTAAAGTATTTGTTTGATCAAAGGGATTTGAACGATAGGCAAAGGAGAGGACTCGATTTGGTGAAAGATTATGATTGTGAGATCTTATATCACCCCGGAAAAGCGAATGTAGTAGCGGATGCTCTTAGTAGGAAGTCAAGTCATCAACCGATTAAGATAACAAGCTTGGCTATGGTAATATCACCTCAAATATTTGATGATATTCGTGTTGCACAAGGTGAAGCATTATCGCCCGAAAACGTGAGAAAAGAAAGAATCAAGGGGCAAGTTGACGATTTTGTGGTAGATTCTCGTGGTTTAAGGCTTAGATATGGGAGAATTTGGGTACCTTTGCAAAGTGATGTTAGAAGTGAGCTCCTTGACTTAGCTCACAAGTCTAAGTATTCGATTCACCCCGGTGCTACGAAAATGTATAGAGATTTAAGGAAAGACTATTGGTGGCCGGGAATGAAGAGGGATATAGTTAAGTATGTGCACAAGTGTCTTACTTGTCTTCAAGTGAAAGCCGATCATCAAATGCCCTACGGTGAAATGCAACCTTTAGAGGTACCGGTGTGGAAATGGGAGCATATTACGATGGATTTAGTGACTAAGTTGCCTAAGACCCCTAGACAACACGATGCAATTTGGGTTATTGTTGATAGATTGACTAAGAGTGCATTATTTTTGGCAATAAGAGAAGCTTCGTCATCGGAAGCAATGTCTAAGTTGTATATGAAAGAAGTGGTTGCAAGGCATGGAGTGCCGGTTTCCATAGTTTCGGATAGAGACACTCGATTTACATCTCGATATTGGAGGAAATTTCAAGAGGAAATGGGTACTAAGTTACATGTAAGTACCGCGTTTCACCCGCAAACGGATGGTCAAAGTGAGCGGACTATACAAACTCTCGAGGATATGTTAAGAGCATGTGTTATCGATTTTGGTGGTAGTTGGGATACTCACTTACCTTTAGTTGAATTTTCATACAACAATAGTTATCACTCTACAATTGGAATGGCACCATATGAGATGTTGTATGGAAGGAGGTGTAGAACCCCGATTTGTTGGGGCGAGGTAGGTCAACGAGAATTGGGAAGCACGGAAATAGTGCAACAAACCACCGAGATGATTGATCAAATTCGTGAAAGAATGAAGGCGGCACAAGATAGACAAAAGTCATATGTTGATAAGAGGAGAAAGCCGATAGAATTTCAAGTAGGTGATAAAGTGATGCTAAAAGTTTCTCCATGGAAAGGCATCATCCGTTTTAGAAAGAGGGGAAAATTGGGTCCAAGGTTCGTGGGACCATTTGAGATAGTGGCGAAAGTTGGGAAGGTAGCCTACCGTTTGGCTTTACCCGATGAATTGAGTAATATACATGACACGTTTCACGTGTCACAATTGAGAAAGTGTTTGGCGGATGATTCAACCTATGTTCCTTTGAATGAAATTGAGGTCGATAATAAGTTAAGATATGCGGAGAAGCCGGTAAAGATTTTGGATCAAAAGGTTAAGCACTTGAGAAATAAGTCGGTTATATTGTTGAAGGTATTATGGCAATTTAGAAAAGGTTCCGAATGCACATGGGAACCCGAAGAATGGCTCATAAAATATTATCCGGCGTTGCATCAAGAATGGTTCGCGAGGACGCGAACAATCCAAGAGGGGGAGAGTTGTAACACCCCAAATATTTAAGGTATTATTTTATGTAAAATTTTATTGCTAAGAAATTAATGGTAAAGGATATTTTATGTTAAATGGACGAAAGTTAATGTTGTTAGTTAAGTTTCAAGGGACTAAAGATGCAAGGTTATGATTTAGGACCTCCTTAACTATAGTTTACATGGGGAGGGTAGAAATTGCAATTATGCCATAGTTGTTTTAATAAAAGAAATTAGAAATGCTGGAAATTGATTATTATTCACAAAAAAATAATATACAGAGAGTGCTCCTGGGTTGTGTATGTCGACATTTGCAAGGGAAGAAGGAGGATCCATCATTTGTTGAAATTTAACTCATGCAAGCTTGAATTTGTGAAATCTAACACACCCTAATCACTTTAGCAAGCTCTAATCTTCCAATTTCATCTTCATTGTGCACAATTAGGGTTCTTAAAACTCTAAAAGACAAGGTATGGATTTTGTGTCTAATTATTGCTTGCATTGTATGCTAATGATGAGATTATGCTTAAGAAAGTTGCTATTTGTTAAATTGTGCACATTTGGATGAGTTAGTATGGATTTGTTGTTGATTTTGGAAGTAATTACATGTATGAACTTGCATTATAGATTTATGGCATGATTATGGTGAGAATGATGATGTTCTAGTTAGATTTCTAGTCATGCACACCAAGTGTTTGTTAAAATGCCTCAATGAGATGATTTTGTGTTCTAGCTAGAAATTTTGATGAAGGATGCTCATGTATGAACTTTTGTTATAGTCATAAGTTATAGAAATTGATAATTTGATAAGTTAATGGTGTTAGTAATGAAATTGAATTATTATGCACATTTGATGTTTAATGAAAGGATTAAAGGAAAAGTTGCATGATAAAGCTAAAAGTGATGAGTTAGTAATATACATGATTAAAATGTGATGTTTGATTGGTAACATGCTTGTTTTAGAAAAGATGAGTTCAAAGTTAGAAAGTATGAATGAATGTATGTTGTGATTAAGGGGTAAAGTGTAAGTGTAAGTATGAATGACGTAATGATTCAAGAAAGTTGTGATTTTGATTTAGTTATGTGATTAATGAGATTAGCTCATGTATAGGTGCTAATCAAGGAAAAGAAGTTACAAGTGACCAAGGAAATTCAATTAAGCAAGGTGAGTTTATAGGGGGTAATATGGGCGGGTCAAGAGTGGCTTAGTGTTCTCGGATTGCATCCGTGCAAGAGAGTAACGACTAAGTGCACTAGTTACGTAGCTTAGATAGAACTATTGGGTTAGCTCAATAGTTGTGTCTATGGATGATGCTTAGCTTAGGCAAGGTTATTACATTGCTAGTAATCTTGCCTATGGTTCATGTTAGCTTAGACACTTCGGGTGTCTATGTATGAGATGATGATAGCTTAGGCATATTTAGTATGTCTATGTTTAGCTTAGACATGATTACTAGGTTCGGCCTAGTAAGTCATGCCTATGGTATGAATGATCGGATCCGAAAGTATGCAAGCAATCTAAGGGTTGAAGGATAAGTGTTTTGATTATGCCCAAATGATTTATGTTTTGTGTTTTGTTACTTTCCTATAACTCACTAAGTGTAAAAGCTTACCCCCATGATGTTTTATGTTTTAGGTGCTAAGGTTCATCGAGAAGGTAAGGAACCCGTGTGAAGAGCTGGAGGAGCATTGGCATTAGCGTAAGTGGTATTGCAAGTCCCTTTTGTAATCACGCTCTATGGTTACCGCTTATCAAACGCCATGTATTTGAAGTGTCATGTTTGTCATTATTGAATTTGGGACCAAATGATGGTTTTGTTTCATGAAAACACGTTTGATGTCTAAATGTTGTTATTAGATGGTATACGATGTTAGAAACTGAATCTTAAGTTTGTGTATGAATTTGGTTGTTTTAAATGTGTTTGAGAATGATGGAACGTGCAAAAGTTGGTTTAAATACAATGTTGCAGGTCAGGCACCCGGATTAGGGTTATGTCGCGCCGCGGCAAAGGGGTCCGCGCCGCGGCATATAACTGAAGTTGGGAACAGAAGCAAGGTTAAGGAGTCTAAAATTTCCTGTGTTGTGTCGCGCCGCGACAAGTCTTGCCGCGCCGCGGCATAAGCCTTGTCCGGCCAGTGACTTAACTTTTCAAAAAAAAAAAAAAAAAAAAAAAAAATTTTACTCGAATCAAGGCGTTAAATAGTTGAATCTCCGCTCAATGTGACGGGTCTTTTGATGAGCACGAGGTTCCTTGATTTGAGCAATCGCACCCTCGTTGTCACAAAAGATCTCAAGAGGGTCCTGAATGGAAGGGACTACTCCTAAGTCGTCGATGAATTTGTTCATCCATGCAGCTTCCTGAGCTGCCAATGATGCGGCGATGTACTCCGACTCTGTAGTGGATAGAGCAACAACATCCTGTTTTGAACTCTTCCAAGAGACCGCACCTCCATTTAATGTGAAGACATAACCGGATTGTGATCAAGAATCATCACGATCAGTTTGGAAACTCGCGTCCACGTAACCTTTTACAGCGAGTTCCTCCTCACCAGACCCATATATCAGAAACATATCCTTAGTCCTCCTAAGGTATTTCAATATACTTTTAACAGCAATCCAATGACTGTTTCCTGGGTTATTCTGGTATCTACTTGTCAGGCTAAGAGCGCATGACACATCCGGTCTAGTGCATATCATTGCATACATGATTGACCCAATGGCAGAAGCATATGGGACTTTCTTCATTCTCTCCTGTTCATCTTTCGTGGTGGGGTACTGAGATGAACTGAGAAGTGTTCCCTTTTGAATAGGTACCAAACCTTTCTTAGAGTTCTCCATCTTGAACCTTTTCAAGATCTTTTCAATGTATGCACTTTGATTTAAACCTATCAGTTTCTTGGATCTATCCCTGTAGATCCCAATCCCCAAAACGTATTGTGCTTCTCCAAGATCCTTAATGGAGAAGCATTTGCTTAACCAAGTTTTAACACCTTGCATTGCCGGAATATCATTTCCAAATAACAATATATCATCCACATATAGTACAAGGAACATGATAGTGCTCCCACTAGCTTTCTTGTATACACAAGCTTCATCACCATTTTTAATGAAGCCAAATTTCTTGGCCTCCTCATTAAAACGATGATTCCACATTCTAGATGCTTGTTTCAATCCGTAGATTGACTTCTTTAACTTGCATACCTTTTTAGGATATTTCGGATCAACAAAACCCTCAGGCTGAACCATATAGACATCTTCCTCAAGATGACCGTTTAGGAAGGCGGTCTTGACATCCATCTGCCATATTTCATAATCATAATGAGCAGCAATGGCAAGTAATATCCTAATATACTTTAGCATCGCCACAGGCGAAAAAGTTTCATCATAGTCAACCCCTTGAGTTTGAGTGAAACCTTTTGCTACAAGTCTAGCTTTATATGTATCCAAGTTTCCATGTATGTCGGTTTTTATTTTGAACAGCCATTTACAATCAACTAGCCTAGAGCCAGGAGGTTGCGCAACAAGTTCCCAAACTTGGTTGTCATACATGGATCGCATCTCAGCGTTCATGGCCTCCTGCCATTTATCTTTATCAATCCTTGATAAAGCATCTTGGTAGTTTATTGGTTCATCCAAATCAACCACATAGCAACCATCCATGAGAAATCCATATCTCTCAGGAGGATTACTAATCCTACCAGATCTGCGAACGTCTTATGTATTTTGATCATCCATCTGATCACTCTCAACATTTTCATGTTGAGTGCTAGTGTCAGCCAATTGTGTATCATCTACTTGATCTTGAACCTCTTCAAGATCTATCTTCCTTTCACTATTTCCTTCCATTAGGAACTTAGTTTCAAGGAATTCCGCCTTTCGAGCAACAAATACATTTTGCTCGGTTGGATCATAGAAATAGTATCCCATATCATCCTTGGGATATCCTATGAAGATACACTTCGTGGATCGAGCATTCAACTTATTAGGGACGTAACGCTTAGGATAAGCTTCACATCCCCATACCTTTAAGTATGATATAGATGGAGGTTTTCCAAACCACATCTCATGAGGTGTTCGTTCCACTTTCTTGGTTGGGGCCATATTTAAAATACGAGCCGCGGAGCATAGACAATAACCCCAAAATGATAGAGGTAACGAGCTTCTAGCCATCATAGATCGAACCATATCCATTAGGGTTCGGTTCCTCCTTTCGGAAACTCCATTAAGTTGTGGTGTCCCGGGTGGAGTAAGTTGCGAGATAATCCCACAACTTCTAAGATGATCTTGGAAAGCATCGCTTAGGTATTCACCTTCTCTATCGGTACGAAGTACCTTGATTGTCTTATTGAGTTGATTTTGTACTTCGCTTTGATATTCTTCGAATGCTTCAAAAGTTTCGTCCTTATGTCTTAACAAGTAGACATATCCAAAACGACTGAAGTCATCAATGAAAGTAACGAAGTATCTTTCACCATTCCTAGCTATGGGCTTAAAGGGTCCACATACATCCGAATGTATTAATCCCAATAAGTCCTTAGCCCTTTCATAGGTCCCTTTGAAAGGTGCTTTAGTCATTTTGCCTTGTAAACAAGATTCACACACATCAAACGAGTCCATCTCATTTGATTTGAAGAGTCCATTCTTTTGAAGTGTACGCATTCGGTTCTTGTTTATGTGACCAAGGCGACAATGTCATAAGTAGGAATCACTCAAATCCCTTTTGAGTTTCTTGGTGCTAGTATGGTATATTGAGCTACTAGATGATGTATCATCATGAACCAATTCATAAATTCCATTTGAAGGCGAAGCCTTAAAATAGAATACATTATCTAAATAAACATGGATATCATTATTAACAAAATTAAGATAAAAACCACATTGTTTTAAACGGGAAACTGAAATAATGTTTCGACATAAATCCGGTGCATACAAAACATTGTTCATAATAAGTTCCAAATCACTTGGAAGCTTTAATACAAAGTCACCTTGAGCCTTCACTTGCACTTTGGCTCCATTACCCATAAAGAGACTTGATGTTCCCGTTTGCTTGCTACTTCTTTTGAACCCCTGCAAAGAATTGCAAATGTGAGTTCCACATCCAGTGTCTAATACCCATGTATTAGAAGAAGTAATACTAAGCTCTATATATACCATATATATGTTACCTGAGGATTGTAGTGACCCGAACTTTTCCATGTTTATATATATTAATTGAGATTGATATTTACATGATTAAATGTTTCCAACATGTTAAGCAATCAAACTTGTTAAGACTTGATTAATTGAAATATGTTTCATATAGACAATTGACCACCCAAGTTGACCGGTGATTCACGAACGTTAAAACTTGTAAAAACTATATGATGACATATATATGAATATATATATATATAGTTAACATGATACTATGATAAGTAAACATATCATTAAGTATATTAACAATGAACTACATATGTAAAAACAAGACTACTAACTTAATGATTTTTAAACGAGACATATATGTAACGATTATCGTTGTAAAGACATTTAATGTATATATATCATATTAAGAGATATTCATACCTTATAATATCATGATAATATAATAATTTAAAATCTCATTTGATATTATAAACATTGGGTTAACAACATTTAACAAGATCGTTAACCTAAAGGTTTCAAAACAACACTTACATGTAACGACTAACGATGACTTAACGACTCAGTTAAAATGTATATACATGTAGTGTTTTAATATGTATTTATACACTTTTGAAAGACTTCAATACACTTATCAAAATACTTTTACTTAACAAAAATTCTTACAATTACATCCTCGTTCAGTTTCATCAACAATTCTACTCGTATGCACCCGTATTCGTACTCGTACAATACACAGCTTTTAGATGTATGTACTATTGGTATATACACTCCAATGATCAGCTCTTAGCAGCCCATGTGAGTCACCTAACACATTTGGGAACCATCATTTGGCAACTAGCATGAAATATCTCATAAAATTACAAAAATATGAGTAATCATTCATGACTTATTTACATGAAAATAAAATTACATATCCTTTATATCTAATCCATACACCAACGACCAAAAACACCTACAAACACTTTCATTCTTCAATTTTCTTCATCTAATTGATCTCTCTCAAGTTCTATCTTCAAGTTCTAAGTGTTCTTCATATATTCTACAAGTTCTAGTTACATAAAATCAAGAATACTTTCAAGTTTGCTAGCTCACTTCCAATCTTGTAAGGTGATCATCCAACCTCAAGAAATCTTTGTTTCTTACAGTAGGTTATCATTCTAATACAAGGTAATAATCATATTCAAACTTTGGTTCAATTTCTATAACTATAACAATCTTATTTCAAGTGATGATCTTACTTGAACTTGTTTTCGTGTCATGATTCTGCTTCAAGAACTTCGAGCCATCCAAGGATCCGTTGAAGCTAGATCCATTTTTCTATTTTCCAGTAGGTTTATCCAAGGAACTTAAGGTAGTAATGATGTTCATAACATCATTCGATTCATACATATAAAGCTATCTTATTCGAAGGTTTAAACTTGTAATCACTAGAACATAGTTTAGTTAATTCTAAACTTGTTCGCAAACAAAAGTTAATCCTTCTAACTTGACTTTTAAAATCAACTAAACACATGTTCTATATCTATATGATATGCTAACTTAATGATTTAAAACCTGGAAACACGAAAAACACCGTAAAACCGGATTTACGCCGTCGTAGTAACACCGCGGGCTGTTTTGGGTTAGTTAATTAAAAACTATGATAAACTTTGATTTAAAAGTTGTTATTCTGAGAAAATGATTTTTATTATGAACATGAAACTATATCCAAAAATTATGGTTAAACTCAAAGTGGAAGTATGTTTTCTAAAATGGTCATCTAGACGTCGTTCTTTCGACTGAAATGACTACCTTTACAAAAACGACTTGTAACTTATTTTTCCGACAATAAACCTATACTTTTTCTGATTAGATTCATAAAATAGAGTTCAATATGAAACCATAGCAATTTGATTCACTCAAAACGGATTTAAAATGAAGAAGTTATGGGTAAAACAAGATTGGATAATTTTTCTCATTTTAGCTACGTGAAAATTGGTAACAAATCTATTCCAACTATAACTTAATCAACTTGTATTGTATATTATGTAATCTTGAGATACCATAGACATGTATACAATGTTTCGACCTATCATGTCGACACATCTATATATATTTCGGAACAACCATAGACACTCTATATGTGAATGTTGGAGTTAGCTATACAGGGTTGAGGTTGATTCCAAAATATATATAGTTTGAGTTGTGATCAATACTGAGATACGTATACACTGGGTAGTGGATTGATTCAAGATAATATTTATCGATTTATTTCTGTACATCTAACTGTGGACAACTAGTTGTAGGTTACTAACGAGGACAGCTGACTTAATAAACTTAAAACATAAAAATATATTAAAAGTGTTGTAAATATATTTTGAACATACTTTGATATATATGTATATATTGTTATAGGTTCGTGAATCAACCAGTGGCCAAGTCTTACTTCCCGACGAAGTAAAAATCTGTGAAAGTGAGTTATAGTCCCATTTTTAAAATCTAATATTTTTGGGATGAGAATACATGCAGGTTTTATAAATGATTTACAAAATAGACACAAGTACGTGAAACTACATTCTATGGTTGAATTATCGAAATCGAATATGCCCCTTTTTATTAAGTCTGGTAATCTAAGAATTAGGGAACAGACACCCTAATTGACGTGAATCCTAAAGATAGATCTATTGGGCCTAACAAACCCCATCCAAAGTACCGGATGCTTTAGTACTTCGAAATTTATATCATATCCGAAGGGTGTCCCAGAATGATGGGGATATTCTTATATATATGCATCTTGTTAATGTCGATTACCAGGTGTTCACCATATGAATGATTTTTATCTCTATGTATGGGATGTGTATTGAAATATGAAATCTTGTGGTCTATTATTATGATTTGATATATATAGGTTAAACCTATAACTCACCAACATTTTTGTTGACGTTTTAAGCATGTTTATTCTCAGGTGATTATTAAGAGCTTCCGCTGTCGCATACTTAAATAAGGACGAGATTTGGAGTCCATGCTTGTATGATATTGTGTAAAAACTGCATTCACGAAACTTATTTTGTTGTAACATATTTGTATTGTAAACCATTATGTAATGGTCGTGTGTAAACAGGATATTTTAGATTATCATTATTTGATAATCTACGTAAAGCTTTTTAAACCTTTATTGATGAAATAAAGGTTATGGTTTGTTTTAAAATGAATGCAGTCTTTGAAAAACGTCTCATATAGAGGTCAAAACCTCGCAACTAAATCAATTAATATGGAACGTTTTTAATCAATAAGAACGGGACATTTCAGTTGGTATCAGAGCGTTGGTCTTAGAGAACCAGAAAATTTACATTAGTGTATCTTATCGAGTTTGTTAGGATGCATTAGTGAGTCTGGACTTCGACCGTGTTTTTTTAAAAATGATTGCTTAACATTTTTGTTGGAAACTATATATTTTTAACATATGAATATTATGTGATATATTAATTTCTTAACGTGTTTGATATTATGTGATAGATGTCTACCTCTAGAACAAATCCCATTGACTCACCTAATAATAATGAAGAGTCAAATGTAAATTGGAATGATTCGTGGACTGATTCACAAGTTCCCGAAGAGGAACCGGAAGAAGAGTCGGAACCGGAAGAAGAATCGGAACCGGAAGAAGAATCGGAACCGGAAGAAGAAATAGAACCGGTGGGGGAAATAATAAAAAGGTTAAGTAAAAGAAAATCCTCAACCAACCGACCAAGGTTAATTATGGTCAATGGTGTTTCCGCCAAGGAAGCAAAATATTGGGAGGATTACCAATTCTCCGATGAATCGGATTCCGACGAGAATTCCGATGATGTTATAGAAATTACCCCAACTGAATTTAAAAAGGCAAAAGAAAATAATAAGGGAAAGGGCATAAAAATAGAGAAATCTAATTCCAACCCCGATGAACTTTATATGTATCGTCAACCCCCGAAGTCCTTAAGTTGTAACAATGACCCGGGAACCTCTAAACCACCAGGTTTTTCTAAACCAATGTGGATAACGACGACTCGTATTAGGGGAACATCATATATCCCTAGAAACTTGGCAAAACGAACTAAAACCGAAGAAGAAGAAACAAGCGAGTCGGAATAAGATAGTTGTATTCGTGTGGTGTAATATAAATAATATAGTGTGCTTATGCTTTATGATATATGTAAAAATTGCTTGTATTAATAAGTATTTTTTTTATGAATCTAACTCTTGTCTATTTTACAGTATAAAAACATAAAATGGATAGACAACCCAATATTTTAAGAGACCTACCCGGAGACATGATTGATGAAATCTTGTCTAGAGTCGGTCAGAATTCTTCGGCACAACTATTTAAGGCAAGATCAGTTTGTAAGACATTCAAAGAACGTTCCAAGAATGCCTTGGTTTATAAAAGGCTTTCGTTCGAAAGATGGGGGATATCACATTGGGAAATCCATAAGTTACGATGTGTTTACTTTGACGCATATATTGCGGGGAACCCAAATGCTATTTTACGCAATGGGTTAAGAAATTATTTTGACTCAATATATCCGAATATTGGACTTCGTGATTTAGAAAAAGCGGCTAACATGCAACATAAAGAAGCATGTTATGCTTACGGATTAGTAATGTTCGCTTCTCACTAAAGTGGGAACAAGAACATCGGGCTACAACTATTAAACAAAACGTTTCCACAAGTGACGGAGTCGGTAATTGGGGTAAGAAATGAGGTTTTTAGATTGTTACGGGACTGTTGGACATTACGTAACCCTCGTCCCTTTGACGACGTTACAACACGCTGTCTTATCAACGGCCATAACAGTTATGTTCCACAAGACCAAGGATGGGAAGTAATCCTAATAAAACCAGAATGCATGACTTGTTTCTGGACGTATGAATTACGTGTCTTTATTGCCTTTGCTGAACGACTTGTGTACTAGCTAGAATTATCTTCACAACCATCTTGTATCAAATTTATTGTGTGCTATATTTCATGATATATGTAAAATAAGCGGTATTGTAAGTTTGTAAAATATTGTGTAAAAGTTTGAACGCGAAATATTATTATAATCAGTTTTTCATATAGAATTGTAGTAGTTGAATTGTATATTAGCTATTAAGTATGAACTTAACGGGTAGGTACTACCCGCATTTAAACTTATAAAACGCTAATATGAAGAAAAAGCTTTTATAAATGAGTTCATATTATGCTACGAAATACTATTAACTACTCTTAATATTCTGTATAATTAACTTGTTCCATTTGACTATTTTGAAGGAAATGGCACCGACTACTCGACACACCGTGAATATGAATGAAGAGGAATTTCGTACTTTTCTAGCTTCAAACATAGCCGCAGTACAGGCTGCGCTACATACCAACAATAACCTTGGATCTAGCAGTACAGGAAATCGTGTAGGATGCACCTACAAAGAATTCACTGCCTGCAAACCTTTGGAATTTGATGGAACCGAAGGACCGATCGGATTGAAACGGTGGACCGAGAAGGTCGAATCGGTGTTTGCCATAAGTAAGTGTACTGAAGAGGACAAAGTGAAGTACGCTACGCATACCTTCACAGGTTCTGCGTTAACATGGTGGAATACCTATCTAGAGCAAGTGGGACAAGACGATGCGTACGCACTACCGTGGTCAGCATTCAAGCACTTGATGAACGAGAAGTACCGTCCCAGAACTGAGGTCAATAAGCTCAAGACAGAACTTAGAGGGTTACGAACCCAAGGATTTGATATTACCACGTACGAAAGACGATTCACAGAATTGTGCCTATTGTGTCCGGGAGCGTTCGAAAATGAGGAAGAGAAGATCGACGCGTTTGTGAAAGGATTACCCGAAAGAATCCAAGAAGATATAAGTTCACACGAGCCCGCCTCCATACAACAGGCATGTAGAATGGCTCACAAACTAGTGAACCAGATTGAAGAAAGAATTAAAGAACAGACTGTTGAAGAGGCCAATGTGAAGCAAGTCAAAAGAAAGTGGGAGGAAAACGGTGATAAGAATCACCAATACAACAACAACAGCAATTACAACAACAGCAATTACAACAATTATCCCAACAATCGCAACATCAATCGCAACTACAACAAATGGCCCAACAACAACAACAACAGCAACTACAACAATCATCCCAACAACAATAATAACCGCAACAACAACAACAACAACAACAACAACAATCAGAAGCAGCTATGCCAAAGGTGTGAAAAGTATCACTCGGGGTTCTGCACCAAATTTTGCAACAAGTGTAAAAGAAATGGTCATAGCGCGACGAAGTGTGAGGTCTACGGACCAGGGGTTAATAGAACGAAAGGAACAAATGGTGTCGGAACGAGTAATGGCGGAGCAAGTAGTGTCGGAGCAAGTTATGCCAATGTAGTTTGTTATAAATGTGGAAAACCGGGCCACATTATTAGAAATTGCCCGAACCAGGAGAACACGAATGGACAAGGCCGCGGAAGAGTTTTCAATATTAATGCGGCAGAGGCACAGGAAGACCCGGAGCTTGTTACGGGTACGTTTCTTATTGACAATAAATCTGCTTACGTTTTATTTGATTCGGGTGCGGATAGAAGCTATATGAGTAGAGATTTTTGTGCTAAATTAATTTTTCCATTGACGCCTTTGGATAGTAAATTTTTACTCGAATTAGCAAATGGTAAATTAATTTCAGCAGATAATATATGTCGGAATCGAGAAATTAAACTGGTTAGCGAAACATTTAAGATTGACTTGATACCAGTAGAGTTAGGGAGTTTTGATGTGATAATCGGTATGGACTGGTTGAAAGAAGTGAAAGCAGAGATCGTTTGTTACAAAAATGCAATTCGCATTATACGAGAAAAAGGAAAATCCTTAATGGTGTACGGAGAAAAGGGCAACACGAAGCTATATCATATTAGTAATTTGAAGGCACAAAAACTAATAAGAAAAGGTTGCTATGCTGTTCTAGCACATGTCGAGAAAGTACAAACTGAAGAAAAGAGCATCAATGATGTTCCCGTCGCAAAAGAATTTCCCGATGTATTTCCGAAAGAATTACCGGGATTACCCCCACATCGATCCGTTGAATTTCAAATAGATCTTGTACCAGGAGCTGCACCAATAGCTCGTGCTCCTTACAGACTCGCACCCAGCGAGATGAAAGAACTGCAAAGCCAATTACAAGAACTTTTAGAGCGTGGTTTCATTCGACCAAGCACATCACCGTGGGGAGCTCCTGTTTTGTTTGTCAAGAAGAAAGATGGTACATTCAGGTTGTGTATCGACTACCGAGAGTTGAACAAACTTACCATCAAGAACCGCTACCCACTACCGAGAATCGATGACTTATTTGATCAACTACAAGGCTCGTCTATTTATTCAAAGATTGACTTACGTTCCGGGTATCATCAAATGCGGGTGAAAGAAGATGATATTCCAAAGACTGCTTTCAGAACACGTTACGGTCATTATGAGTTTATGGTCATGCCGTTTGGTTTAACTAATGCACCAGCTGTGTTCATGGACCTTATGAACCGAGTGTGTGGACCATACCTTGACAAGTTTGTCATTGTTTTCATTGATGACATACTTATTTACTCAAAGAATGACCAAGAACACGGTGAACATTTGAGAAAGGTGTTAGAAGTATTGAGGAAGGAAGAATTGTACGCTAAGTTTTCAAAGAGTGCATTTTGGTTGGAAGAAGTTCAATTCCTCGGTCACATAGTGAACAAAGAAGGTATTAAGGTGGATCCGGCAAAGATAGAAACTGTTGAAAAGTGGGAAACCCCGAAAACTCCGAAACACATACGCCAGTTTTTAGGACTAGCTGGTTACTACAGAAGGTTCATCCAAGACTTTTCCAGAATAGCAAAACCCTTGACTGCATTAACGCATAAAGGGAAGAAATTTGAATGGAATGATGAACAAGAGAAAGCGTTTCAGTTATTGAAGAAAAAGCTAACAACGGCACCTATATTGTCATTGCCTGAAGGGAATGATGATTTTGTGATTTATTGTGACGCATCAAAGCAAGGTCTCGATTGTGTATTAATGCAACGAACGAAGGTGATTGCTTATGCGTCTAGACAATTGAAGATTCACGAGAAAAATTATACGACGCATGATTTGGAATTAGGCGCGGTTGTTTTTGCATTAAAGACTTGGAGGCACTACTTATATGGGGTAAAAAGTATTATATATACCGACCACAAAAGTCTTCAACACATATTTAATCAGAAACAACTGAATATGAGGCAGCGTAGGTGGATTGAATTGTTGAATGATTACGACTTTGAGATTCGTTACCACCCGGGGAAGGCAAATGTGGTAGCCGACTCCTTGAGCAGGAAGGACAGAGAACCCATTCGAGTAAAATCTATGAATATAATGATTCATAATAACCTTACTACTCAAATAAAGGAGGCGCAACAAGGAGTTTTAAAAAAGGGAAATTTAAAGGATGAAATACCCAAAGGATCGGAGAAGCATCTTAATATTCGGGAAGACGGAACCCGGTATAGGGCTGAAAGGATTTGGGTACCAAAATTTGGAGATATGAGAGAAATGGTACTTAGAGAAGCTCATAAAACCAGATACTCAATACATCCTGGAATGGGGAAGATGTACAAGGATCTCAAGAAACATTTTTGGTGGCCGGGTATGAAAGCCGATGTTGCTAAATACGTAGGAGAATGTTTGACGTGTTCTAAGGTCAAAGCTGAGCATCAGAAACCATCAGGTCTACTTCAACAACCCGAAATCCCGGAATGGAAATGGGAAAACATTACCATGGATTTCATCACTAAATTGCCAAGGACTGCAAGTGGTTTTGATACTATTTGGGTAATAGTTGATCGTTTCACCAAATCAGCACACTTCCTGCCAATAAGAGAAGATGACAAGATGGAGAAGTTAGCACGACTGTATTTGAAGGAAGTCGTCTCCAGACATGGAATACCAATCTCTATTATCTCTGATAGGGATGGCAGATTTATTTCAAGATTCTGGCAGACATTACAGCAAGCATTAGGAACTCGTCTAGACATGAGTACTGCCTATCATCCACAAACTGATGGGCAGAGCGAAAGGACGATACAAACGCTTGAAGACATGCTACGAGCATGTGTTATTGATTTCGGAAACAGTTGGGATCGACATCTACCGTTAGCAGAATTTTCTTACAACAACAGCTACCATTCAAGCATTGAGATGGCGCCGTTTGAAGCACTTTATGGTAGAAAGTGCAGGTCTCTGATTTGTTAGAGTGAAGTGGGGGATAGACAGATTACGGGTCCGGAGATTATACAAGAAACTACCGAGAAGATCATCCAAATTCAACAACGGTTGAAAACCGCCCAAAGTCGACAAAAGAGCTACGCTGACATTAAAAGAAAAGATATAGAATTTGAAATTGGAGAGATGGTCATGCTTAAAGTTGCACCTTGGAAAGGCGTTGTTCGATTTGGTAAACGAGGGAAATTAAATCCAAGGAATATTGGACCATTCAAGATTATTGATCGTGTCGGACCAGTAGCTTACCGACTTGAGTTACCTCAACAACTCGCGGCTGTACATAACACTTTCCACGTCTCGAATTTGAAGAAATGTTTTGCTAAAGAAGATCTCACTATTCCGTTAGATGAAATCCAAATCAACGAAAAACTTTAATTCATCGAAGAACCCGTCGAAATAATGGATCGTGAGGTTAAAAGACTTAAGCAAAACAAGATACCAATTGTTAAGGTTCGATGGAATGCTCGTAGAGGACCCGAGTTCACCTGGGAGCGTGAAGATCAGAAGAAAAAGAAATACCCGCATCTATTTCCAGAAGATTCGTCAACACCTTCAACAGCTTAAAATTTCGGGACGAAATTTATTTAACGAGTAGGTACTGTAGTGACCCGAACTTTTCCATGTTTATATATATTAATTGAGATTGATATTTACATGATTAAATGTTTCTAACATGTTAAGCAATCAAACTTGTTAAGACTTGATTAATTGAAATATGTTTCATATAGACAATTGACCACCCAAGTTGACCGGTGATTCACGAACGTTAAAACTTGTAAAAACTATATGATGACATATATATGGATATATATATATATATATATAGTTAACATGATACTATGATAAGTAAACATATCATTAAGTATATTAACAATGAACTACATATGTAAAAACAAGACTACTAACTTAATGATTTTTAAACGAGACATATATGTAACGATTATCGTTGTAAAGACATTTAATGTATATATATCATATTAAGAGATATTCATACATGATAATATCATGATAATATAATAATTTAAAATCTCATTTGATATTATAAACATTGGGTTAACAACATTTAACAAGATCGTTAACCTAAAGGTTTCAAAACAACACTTACATGTAACGACTAACGATGACTTAACGACTCAGTTAAAATGTATATACATGTAGTGTTTTAATATGTATTTATACACTTTTGAAAGACTTCAATACACTTATCAAAATACTTTTACTTAACAAAAATGCTTACAATTACATCCTCGTTCAGTTTCATCAACAATTCTACTCGTATGCACCCGTATTCGTACTCGTACAATACACAGCTTTTAGATGTATGTACTATTGGTATATACACTCCAATGATCAGCTCTTAGCAGCCCATGTGAGTCACCTAACACATGTGGGAACCATCATTTGGCAACTAGCATGAAATATCTCATAAAATTACAAAAATATGAGTAATCATTCATGACTTATTTACATGAAAACAAAATTACATATCCTTTATATCTAATCCATACACCAACGACCAAAAACACCTACAAACACTTTCATTCTTCAATTTTCTTCATCTAATTGATCTCTCTCAAGTTCTATCTTCAAGTTCTAAGTGTTCTTCATATATTCTACAAGTTCTAGTTACATAAAATCAAGAATACTTTCAAGTTTGCTAGCTCACTTCCAATCTTGTAAGGTGATCATCCAACCTCAAGAAATCTTTGTTTCTTACAGTAGGTTATCATTCTAATACAAGGTAATAATCATATTCATACTTTGGTTCAATTTCTATAACTATAACAATCTTATTTCAAGTGATGATCTTACTTGAACTTGTTTTCGTGTCATGATTCTGCTTCAAGAACTTCGAGCCATCCAAGGATCCGTTGAAGCTAGATCCATTTTTCTCTTTTCCAGTAGGTTTATCCAAGGAACTTAAGGTAGTAATGATGTTCATAACATCATTCTATTCATACATATAAAGCTATCTTATTCGAAGGTTTAAACTTGTAATCACTAGAACATAGTTTAGTTAATTCTAAAATTGTTCGCAAACAAAAGTTAATCCTTCTAACTTGACTTTTAAAATCAACTAAACACATGTTCTATATCTATATGATTTGCTAACTTAATGATTTAAAACCTGGAAACACGAAAAACACCGTAAAACCGGATTTACGCCGTCGTAGTAACACCGCGGGCTGTTTTGGGTTAGTTAATTAAAAACTATGATAAACTTTGATTTAAAAGTTGTTATTCTGAGAAAATGATTTTTATTATGAACATGAAACTATATCCAAAAATTATGGTTAAACTCAAAGTGGAAGTATGTTTTCTAAAATGGTCATCTAGACGTCGTTCTTTCGACTGAAATGACTACCTTTACAAAAACGACTTGTAACTTATTTTTCTGATTATAAACCTATACTTTTTCTGATTAGATTCATAAAATAGAGTTCAATATGAAACCATAGCAATTTGATTCACTCAAAACGGATTTAAAATGAAGAAGTTATGGGTAAAACAAGATTGGATAATTTTTCTCATTTTAGCTACGTGAAAATTGGTAACAAATCTATTCCAACTATAACTTAATCAACTTGTATTGTATATTATGTAATCTTGAGATACCATAGACACGTATACAATGTTTCGACCTATCATGTCGACACATCTATATATATTTCGGAACAACCATAGACACTCTATATGTGAATGTTGGAGTTAGCTATACAGGGTTGAGGTTGATTCCAAAATATATATAGTTTGAGTTGTGATCAATACTGAGATACGTATACACTGGGTCGTGGATTGATTCAAGATAATATTTATCGATTTATTTCTGTACATCTAACTGTGGACAACTAGTTGTAGGTTACTAACGAGGACAGCTGACTTAATAAACTTAAAACATCAAAATATATTAAAAGTGTTGTAGGTTACTAACGAGGACAGCTGACTGATTCAAAGTTGATTTGCTGGAGCTGTGACAAAATTGGCTATTTTTGAAAAGGGATAGCAAAGTTATTTTCGGTAATAACAACTCCAAAGGAGCTAGCATGGATACGTGTTAAATGTTTACTCAGGTTCCGAGTGTTTCCAGGTGCATAACTATATGCATCAATCTTTTCTTCTGTAGATGAAGTGCAGTTGGTTCATCCTCTCGATTGAGGTGTTTTCAAGAATCATGAAAAGTTTGAACGCAGATTGTAATCGTCAAGATACAAACGAGGTTTAAGATGAAATCAAGTGGCAAACTTGAAGAAATGTTTAGTTTCATATGTTATAATCAATATTTTAATTCATTTTAATTGTCCAATGTTGGTAGTCCACAATTAATAATCCACAGTTAGTAATTCAATAATTCATATATATAATATTCGAATTAATTAATACGTATCGTGACCCATTGTATACATGTCTCATACTCGATCACAACTCAAAGTATATATATTATTTTAGAATCAACCTCAACCCTGTATAGCTAACTCGATCATTACCGCATATAGAGTGTCTATGGTTGTTCTAAATAATATATATAGATGCGTCGATATGATATGTCAAACCCTTGTATACGTGTCCCGATATTTAAAATGCGTAAATAACAGTATTTAAATGACGATATATAAAGTGAGTAAAATAAATAACAGAAATTAAATGACAATAAATAAAATTGCGAGAATATAAATTGCGATAAATAAATTGCGATAAATAAAATGTAATCAGTTAGCTAGGAACAGTTAGCGTGGATTCTTAACAAAATTTCTCATAGTTAATTTATTTGTTTCTAACAAATTTTATTTTGTCAAATGTTTTCTTCATTATGCCACTTGTTGAATTCTGATAGGTCAAAATCCAAATATGAAATTGAATGAAAATGGTTATTCTGCGGTGAACGGATACTTAAATCTATGGATGTAAGTAGGATAGTAAATGACTGTTGAATCAGATTGAAAGAATGTACAGTATAACATGTTAATATGAAAGCTAAATATTTTCTCGAGTATTACCTACCCGTTAAAATATTTTCACCATTAACAGTTTGTACAAAAGAATTTTTAATTATAATTTTTATGAAAATATATATACATATATATTTTCTTCTAATGTAATCATGGATTTAATGAGTTAATATGATATTAAACTCATTTGATTTACCGTTAGAACAAGAATATATAATCTCTAAAACATTGAAGATTACATAATCGCCATGTCGAATGAAGATAAATGATATAGAACGATTCGTAGAATGATGATTATGCTTGATAGTGCTCTAAATGAACATATATTTAGTATCAATATCCTTCCAATATGTAAAGCTTTTAGTTACTATTGTTCTATTTTTATGTAATAATCGTTTAAATAAATAAGTGCGAAGACAAAAGAAGAAAACAACGATTTGAAGACGCAAATGACCAAAAAGCTCAAATGTACAAGTTACAATCCAAGTGGTTCCATTTATTGATGAGAAACGTCTAAAAATTACAAGAGTACAAGTCGCGGAACGCAAAGTACAAGATATCTAAGCGTACGAAAAGGCGTTCGAAAATTCGGAACCGGGACATAAACCGAGCATCAACGCGCTAGTCAACGGAGTGAAAATTACAAGTCAACTATGCACAAGAATATAATATAATATATATATAATTAATATAAATTATATATATTATATTATATATTAAATTAATCACAGCAGCCCACGTTTTAAACACAATCTGAGCTGGACAGCCTGTCCATGCGAGTGCATGGGAAATAGGCATAAAACCCATGCGAGTGCATGAGCCCATGCGAGTGCATGGGAAATACACTGAAATCTCATGCGAGTGCATGAGCTACAGGATTCAGAAAAGTACTATAAAAGGCCACGAATTTTGCTCGACTGATTACACCTTTTCTCTTCTTTTTTTCCTTATGTAAGATATATATATATATATATATATATATATATATATATATATATATATATATATATATATATATATATATATATATTTTAATTTTAATTTTAATTTTAATTTAATTAATAATAATAAGGTTATTGTAAGAATGTTTTACGGGTTTTAAGCCGGAACTCTGCCCGTGTAACGCTACGCGATAAATAATCACTGTAAGCTATGTTCTTCCTTTTTAAATTAATGTCTTGTAACTAAGTTATTATTATGCTTATTTAAGCCGAAGTAATCATGATTTTAGACTAAAATTAAGATTGGGTTATTGAATTTTGTACCATAATTAAGGTTTGGACAAAAGACCGACACTTGAACATTGGACTATTGACTATTAATAGATAGGGGGTATTGTCTAATCGAATGACAACTCATTAGAATCTGTCGAACCTATCTTCAAATTAGTTAATCTAATAATTATTTAAATGATTATGTATGTTCTATTTAGTGATGTTTATACGACATCTTTTACGATCATTTAATTAATTATTCGGGTTGGGTAATTGATTATTCATTCTGATCAAGTGGGTAAATTAATATTCATATCTCATTAAAACTGGGGTGGATTGCATACAACGATAATTGGTGTAATTGTTAACAAAGTATTAAAACCTTGGATTACAAGCAATCGATAACCTGGTGTAATTATTAACAAAGTATTAAAACCTTGTTACAGTTCGAATCCCTAATTAGTTGGAATATTTGACTTCGGGAATAAGGTTAATTTGACGAGAATTTTATAATTATGACCGATGGACTATTACGGACAAAAACCAGATAGGTATCAAATAAATCAGGACAAAGGACAATTAACCCGGGTAACAATTAATCAAAACGTCAAACATCATGATTACGGAAGTTTAAATAAGCATAATACTTTTATTTCATATTTCATCGTACCTTTATTTACTGTCATTTTAATTACTGTAATTTACTTTATCGCAATTTAATTTCTGTCATTTATATTATCGTCATTTATCTTTACGCTTTATTTAAAATCGACAAGCCAGTCATTAAACGGTAAACCCCCCTTTTATAATAATATTACTACTTATATAATTATATATATATTATACAAATATAGTTTATAAAAATATAGTACGTATCACTAGCTCCCTGTGGAACGAACCGGACTTACTAAAAACTACACTACTCTACGATTAGGTACACTGCTTATAAGTGTTGTAACAAAGGTTTAAGTATATCCCATCTATATAAATAAATAAAACTTGTATAAATTGTATCGTATTTCGTAGTAAAAATATAACTATTTCGTATACACCTCGCATAACATCAAGTTTTTGGCGCCGCTACCGGGGACTCGGTAAAAACGCTATATTTTATTATAACTATATTTTTGTATAATTTCTTATTTTATAAAAAAAATATTTTGTATTTATAATAAGTTTTAAAAAATATAATAAAAAGAAAAAAATATAATTTTTGATGGAATTTGACAATCTTTTAAACAAACATGTTCTACACATTAACAAAGTTCATAAAACCCATTTTATGAAGATTAAAGTAAGCGGAAGCATGTAAAGTTCATGTTATATAACAACCATTTTAAAAGACAAATTCCATAAATATATCAAGTCTTGAATAATATGCTTACATACAACAAGTGGGTTTAGAGTTTTACCTCCTCAAGCTAGTTGAGGGTTACTACAAGATGATGAAGAAGATGATGATGAACAAGCTTCTTACTTGAAGCCTCAAGCTTGAAATACCCACAAGCAATAACCCCAACACCTTTGTAATTAGTTAGGATTTAAATGACACTAGAAATGAGCTTGTAAAACCAAAATGTAGAACTCTCTTTTGGCCAAAAACCCCACGGTTTTCAGCTCAGTTTTGAGCAGTTTCTGTGCAGTTTTTTTTTAGCTCTTTTGATGTGTTTGAATGCATGTGTGTGTGGAATACTAAGCCCCCTTGATCTTAGTTAAGCATGTGTAGCAAGTATTAAACAAATGCATGCTTATTCTAACTCCCATGCCACTCACATTGCCATAATATAATATACTTTTATAAAAAAACTGATTTTATAAAATCAGTTTTTATAAAACTTGATTTCATAAAATACATTTTATAAACTTGTATATATATTATTTGTTATGTATATTTTATAAAACCAATTTTATAAAATGTATCATAACTTAATCAATTATTTAACCTATAAATAATTAAATCCTTGTTATATAAGTTGTTCCATAACTTATATATAAACATATCAAGTAATATTATTTAAGAAACCTTTTCCTTAAAATTCAAGTGTCGCGTATTTAATCAATGATCCAATCATTAAGATCAAATACGAATAAGGTGTCGGTAAGCTTGTTATTGGGTATGACCCGACTTGGATTAAAACATATTAGCCACATTAATTTAATATGTCTCTCGGGCATACGAAAAACCTTCAATTTTAAGACTTTATATATAAAATTAATAAGTATTTTTATTTTTAGATTTTAAAAATATAAGTTTATATAAATATTTTGTAATACTTAGAAAATTAAAATCATAAAAAAAATAATAATAAAAATTAATATGGGGTCGAAGCCTGATCAAAGCTCGAATCCTATCTGGTTTGTTGGGCCATGCGATCGCATGAGCCCATCACCTAAAACTCATGCGACCGCATGAGTGATTGTGACAGGGTCAGTTACCTCGGACATTTAATACGCGTAGGGTTTAATTATAATTAATATTATTTAATCAAATTAGGGTTTTAATTAAATATATAGTTTTATTATTATTTGTAAATTTAAGTTTATTTATTTGTATTAATTATATAGAATAATATAAAAATAATATTTTATATAAAATCTTAAATTTTATCTTTTTAAAATATTTCATTTTAATATTAGTATCTTTTAATCGTTTATTCGTAATTTGTATATTTATCGTTCGTAATTAGTTTTAAACTTAGTATTTTACCGTAGTTATTTTATATTTCTAGATTTTTAGGCTTTGCCGTAAAACCCCTTAAGTGCTTTTTCTTTAGATTTAGAATTTAGACGCTTTAGAATTTTGCGACGCCATTTATATATTTTAGTGTCTTTTGAGTTATTGCCTTTTTGGATATAGATTTCCTTTTATGCTTTAATACCTTTAGGCGCAACTTTTTAGATTTAGTTTTTAGACTTTCGACGTTTTTCTTTCTTATTTTTATTTTTCAATTTTTATTTTTCGACGTTTTTCGACGCACTCTTTTTCTTTCTCATTTCTACGCTCTAGTTTTTAGGACATAGATTTTTATCTTCTTCAAAATTTCGACGAAAAATTATTTTAAGCGATTAAATTAATAGACACCCAAATTTTCTGGTTCGTAGTAATAGTTGGATTTGTTAGTGGCGAGTTGTGGGCTTCCGATTTAAAGGGTCCAGGCTACCTGCTACATCTATTGGCTATTCGAAACGTGGGCAAAATTAGAAAAGTCTATTGATTTGATAACTTTAATAATTTTTATATTTATAACTAATAGGATATTCAGTGAATGCACCGAGCAAAACGTTCACCACCTTTCATACGTTCACCTCCTGTAACTCGATCAAGACATCTAGCCAATATTGTCGACGTTGATTTTACTTTAGAGTCATCATCTAGTCGAACAAGTACTCTAATTCAAATTTCCGATAATCCATTTTTTGAACCCGACTTCAAAATTGAAAACCCGGAGGATATTCAAGGATAATTCCAAGATCTTGAACCATTAATTATTCCTCCTGAACCACAAACCGTTAAATCAGAATCCTCCAGTGATTCGTATTCAACAAATTCAATTATGGAAGTAACTGAACCTCTAAGTATGGAAGACCGAATGAGTGCCACACGCGCGGGCCAAGGTCACGCCATTATTAAGCCAGACATTAATGCGCCAGATTATAAAATCAAAGGACAAATCCTACACATGGTAACTAATCAATGCCAATATAGTGGTACGCCAAAAGAAGATCCAAATGAACATCTTCGAACCTTTAATAGGATCTGTACTCTATTCAAAATCAGCGAAGTTGAGGATGAACAGATCTATCTCTTGTTGTTTCCCTGGACTTTAAAGGGAGAAGCCAAAGATTGGTTAGAATCGTTACCCGAAGGAGCGATTGACACATGGGATGTCTTAGTTGAAAATTTTCTTAAAAGATTCTTTCCGACATCTAAAGCTGTGAGACTTCAAGGAGAAATTGTTACGTTCACACAAAAGCCAAATGAAACATTATATGAGGCGTGGACAAGATTCGAAAAGTTGTTGAGAGGATGTCCTCAACATAGTTTAGACACTTATCAAATAGTATAAATATTCTACCAAAGATGCGATATTAGTACATGAAAAGACATCGATATAACAGCTGGTGGTTCCATTATGAAGAAAACCGCTACCGAAGCTAACAAGATAATTGATAATACCGCCTCCCACTCGCATGAGTGGCACCAGGAAAAAGATATTTTTCGTTCTTCTAAAGCGGCTAGAGCCCATGCGAGTGCATGGAAAATACACTAAAATCTCATGCGAGTGCATGAGCTACAGGATTCAGAAAAGTACTATAAAAGGCCACGAATTTTGCTCGACTGATTACACCTTTTCTCTTCTTTCTTTCCTTATGTAAGATATATATATATATATATATATATATATATATATATATATATATATATATATATATATATATATATATATATATATATATATATATATATATATATATATATTTATAATTTTAATTTTAATTTTAATTTAAGTTAATAATAATAAGGTTATTGTAAGAATGTTTTACGGGTTTTAAGTCGGAACTCTGCCCGTGTAACGCTACGCGATAAGTAATCACTGTAAGCTATGTTCTTCCTTTTTAAATTAATGTCTTGTAACTAAGTTATTATTATGCTTATTTAAGCCGAAGTAATCGTGATGTTGGACTAAAAATTAAGATTGGGTTATTGAATTTTGTACCATAATTAAGGCTTGGACAAAAGACCGACACTTGTGGACATTGGACTATTGACTATTAATAGATAGGGGGTATTGTCTAATCGAATGACAACTCATTAGAATCTGTCGAACCTATCTTCAAATTAGTTAATATAATAATTATTTAAATGATTATGTATGTTCTAGTTAGTGACATTTATACGACATCTTTTACGATCATTTAATTAATTATTCGGGATGGGTAATTGATTATTCATTCTGATCAAGTGGATAAATTCATATTCATATCTCATTAAAACTGGGGTGGATTACATACAAGGATAATTGGTGTAATTGTTAACAAAGTATTAAAACCTTGGATTACACGCAGTCGATAACCTGGTGTAATTATTAACAAAGTATTAAAACCTTGTTACAGTTCGAATCCCTAATTAGTTGGAATATTTGACTTCGGGAATAAGGTTAATTTGACGAGCATTTTATAATTATGACCGATGGACTATTATGGACAAAAACCAGATAGGTATCAAATAAACCAGGACAAAGGACAATTAACCCGTGTAACAATTAATCAAAACGTCAAACATCATGATTACGGAAGTTTAAATAAGCATAATACTTTTATTTCATATTTCATCGTACCTTTATTTACTGTCATTTTAATTACTGTAATTTACTTTATCGCAATTTAATTTCTGTCATTTATATTATCGTCATTTATCTTTACGCTTTATTTAAAATCGACAAGCCGGTCATTAAACGGTAAACCCCCCTTTTATAATAATATTACTACTTATATAATTATATATATTTTATACAAATATAGTTTATAAAAATATAGTACGTATCACTAGCTCCCTGTGGAACGAACCGGACTTACTAAAAACTACACTACTCTACGATTAGGTACACTGCTATAAGTGTTGTAGCAAAGGTTTAAGTATATCCCATCTATATAAATAAATAAAACTTGTGTAAATTGTATCGTATTTCGTAGTAAAAATATAACTATTTCGTATACACCTCGCATAACATCAATGCTCGAGGTACATAATGAGATGTTGAGGCGTGTGTTGTTGAAACTTGGGTTGTTGGTGGTACTGGTATTGATGTTGGTGGTACTATTGGTGCCGGTGATGTTGCTAAAGCTGGTACATTTTGCACCATATTTTCCAAGGCTACAACTCGGGTGCGAAGCTCGTTGACTTCTTCCATTACTCCAGGATGATTGTCGGTCGGAACGAGCAGATGAACAAGGTTTAGAATTGTGGATAGAATATAATCGTGACGAGCTACCCTGGAAATAAGAGAGAAATTGGTGTCTCGAACAGATTCGCCGGTAAGTGCTTCAGGTTGTTTGCCAAGGGGGGGAAAGTTTGGTTGGTGGAAAGGATAGCCTTCTTCGCGACTCCATTGATTAAGTCGACTACGAACCCATCAGATGAATTGGGGATGGCTGACTTGTTGACTCAGTCCGAATAACCAACTAACTCAAAACAACACTTTCAATCAACAAAGACCTAGCTTGTATAAACCACCACAACAAACCGAAGAGAAAAAGCCAAATCTGGAAGAAATGATGGCAAAGCTAATGGAATCTCAAACACAATTTATAACATCTCAAACCCAAACAAATGAGAGGTTTGATCAGTCACTAAGAACTCAACAAGCTTCCATTTTGAATCTAGAAAAACACGTAGGTACTCTTGCTAGCATGATGAGTGAGAGGGAACAAGGAAAGCTACCGAGTAATACTGAAGTAAATCCTCGGATTGAGAATGTTAATATGGTGTCAACAAATTCTGAAAAAACAGCTCCAGAAGATGGGAAGGTTTTCGATGTGAGTAACAATGAAGAAGTTACACCATCACCACCACCCGAGTATGTAAAGCCAGTGGTGGCACCATACAGACCACCCATCCCGTTTCCAAGAAAAGGAGTTGAGTATGAGCAAGTAATAGGTAATAAAGTTTGTGATACCTCTGGAAAGAAGAAGAAGAATAAGAAAGTGCAAGAAACAAAAACCGTAAAAATAAATCCGGTGAAGACAGTTCCACCAAAAGTTCCACCCAGGTTGGGTGATCTGGGTGAATTTATTGTTCCTTGTCTATTTAGTGATTGTGTCATGTATGATGCACTAGCAGATTTAGGTGCGAGTGTGAGTGTTATGCCTCTTTCATTATATAAGAGATTAGGAGTAGGTGAGTTAAGTCCAACAGAGATTAGTGTCTGACTCTTTGATCAAACCATTAGGCACCCAGTTGGAATTGCAGACAACCTACCCGTTCAAGTGGGTAATTTAACCTTTCTAGTCGAATTCATTGTCATTGACATAGAAGAGGACTCAAACATTCCTCTAATTTTAGGTCGACCATTCTTAGCGTCCACTGGGGCGTTATTTGATGTAAGAAAAGGTAGAATGACACTTAGTAATGATGAAAAATCAATTACCTTTATGAGTCGAAAGTCTAAATCTCCACCAACCAAAACCGTTGAACCAACAAAAACGATTGGTAAGAACCATATTGTTTTACCAACTCCAACGGTAGTGCTTAACAATAATAAAACGCCTAAGTGTGGGGAAGATGAAGTAACACCTAATGATGAACTGATAACAAAGAACCCCGTTGTTGATGCGAAATTAAATGACCCCGTTATTAATAGTTCAATGAAGAAACTTATTAAACGGATTCGCGATGCTAGAACTAAGGGAAACTTTAAGTTATGTAACCGGTTAGTATCCAATCTATCGCCTAAAGAAAAGGCGAAACTAGTTGAATTTGTGGATATTACACAGGAATCCGACCAATGGCTTAAAGCAAAAGTCACAGATATGCAAGTTAATTATGGTCCAAGAGAAATTGACAATGAAGTTAACCACAATTTCGAAACCACGGTTACCTAAGTGTGGGGAGATTCAAATGTTTTAAGAAAAAAAATTGATGTCTAGAGTTAGTTGTTCTGTTCTCATGTAGTTCCGAGAATGGAATCCGATTGGTCTTTTCCGCTAGCAGACACTAAAGAACTAGTTTTCTCCCCCCATTCTGAATTTTTGTTTTGTAGGTTTTATATGAAATTAATATGCATTTTTAAATTTAAGTTTTGTGTGAATTTAAAAACAAAAATTACTTTATTTCATTAAGTTTAAAAAATGATTTCTAAAATTCATCGTAAGTTGAAGACTAGGTAATAGAACCGAAATTGCTTTACCCAAGGGCGGGGCGAAAAATTTTGTTATCATTATTTTTAATTTTATTGATCTAAAGTATACCAAAAAAATTAAAAAACCCAAAAAAATCTTTGCTTTTAAAACAATCGCTTTAAAAACGACAAATTTTAAATTTTGTCGAGGGACGGACTAGGCAAACATACCGAAACTACCTAAAGTAAAAGGAAACAAAATTTTAAAAAATTATTCATTTAAATTGTTTTAATAAATAAAGGTTTTATTTAAAATATATATATATATATATATATATATATATATATGTATATATATATATATATATATATATATATATATATATATATATATATATATATATATATATATATATATATATATATATATATATATATATATGTTTGTAGTTTATCTTATGTACAAAACAGGGTAAAACATCGCACTTTCAAAGACTGGCATTAAGTTCAGCAAAAACTACTAATTTTGACCATAAGACGCAAAACATATGTGAAATTACAACAAAAGGAATGAACGATGAGGCGTGCCATCTATCATTCGACGAGCTTAGTAATTACAAACTGAGTATTTTTAATCACTTTTCTACACTAATCACCCTCATGAATTTATAATTATAGTCTGATTTCATGCAAATGAGGGCATTGCCTGATCTCAAGTGTGGGGAAGGGTTATAAATTCTCTCGGGTTTACACTTAGTTTATTTGCCAAATTTTGTGAAAATTTGAAAAAATTTCAATAAAATAAATTCAAAATCATGTTTATACATATTTATGAACGATAAAACTAGGTGTTAATGCCGAAATTATTGTTACCTCGGAGAGAACATAAATGGAGAAACAACCCAAAACGCTTGAATTCATTTAAAATGGAATAGAAGAAAATAAAAAGGCAAAGAAAAGAATAAATAAAAGCTAAGTGTGGGAAGAATTTACCAATTTCTTTAAAACACATATCACATATTTGGTACAGATTATTGCAAGTACTTTTGCTTTGGACTAAACTAATCAGTTTTACCCAATTTATTGTAATACCTTTGAATGAAAAGATGGATCTACACGATAAATCAATTTCATCATTAAAAGGAAGTAAAGTCTTCCGAAAAAGACACGCGCTTCTTGATTTAGGTCAGAAAGTTGTCGTCCAAACCAGCTGTAGGTTGACGAAAAATCTAGAAAAGTCATCTCTAAAATCAGCAGGAAATCCACGGACCTCAGCATCAAACAGGGTCGCCAAGTGGTCAGACTTATCCTAACCATGAGAGGATCTGTCTCGTAAAATGGGGAGGGCACCGTGCAAATTAGCTTGATAAGACTAATGAATCGGACCCCCAGAAAGGATAATCTCCTTAAAGATTAAAAATCAGCTTTTAAGCCTGATATTACTCAATCCTTGAGATTGACTTTAAAGATTGAGAATTACAAACTCATGGAATTCAATGATATCTAAACTCGAGCTTGAATGAGAAAATATTTTGATCAAATTAAAACCGATTTGTTTTTTGAAAACCCATTTTCAATACGTTCATTACCATTGAACGTAAAATCCTAAGATTTCATCGAAATTCATTAGATCACCTGAACCAATTCGGGTGTCAACCGTAAGAACGGTGGTTGCATAGCATGGTCGAAGACAGGACCTTGTGCCAGACCGAAAAATTATAGGGTGAACTTTACTATTGCTCCTACAAAGGATAGTAATTGCATCCGACACGTTGTGGACCATGAACATCTGCATGTCATTAGGCATTACCTTAACAGTTGCTTGTTTAACGCTTTCCTTTACAACTAGACGGTAGTTTACCGAAAGGTAATATACGAAACAAGTATACTGGACGTGTTGCTTTCCTAATACAAGGTTAGCAAGTGGGTGACATAAAACCGCAAGTTTTGAGCTAAAATTTTCAAATCTGAAACCCACAAAACCCACAAAAACATTTTGCAAACACCGATGAAGGGTTATTCAGGAAAACTTATCTAGGGTAAAAGCTAGAATGAATTTTCAAAAGATCAAATGTTTTTATAAAGATCCAATTTCCTTAAAGGATCTAAATTTTTATAGTCATGTAGGACTGTAAACCACATCGTTACTATCATTGTGTATACCACTGTATCAAAATCACTGATGTATAAAGTGTGAGAATAAAAAAAAGTGATTCGAGTGAAGTGTGATTTTATTTCAAGTTCTGTATTGCTTGAGGACAAGCAACGTTCAAGTGTGGGAATATTTGATAGTGCTCTAAATGAACATATATTTAGTATCAATATCCTTCCAATATGTAAAGCTTTTAGTTAGTATTGTTCTATTTTTATGTAATAATCATTTAAATAAATAAGTGCTAAGACAAAAGAAGAAAACAACAATTTGAAGACGCAAATGACCAAAAAGCACAAATGTACAAGTTACAATCCAAGTAGTTCCATTTATTGATGAGAAACGTCTAAAAATTAAAAGAGAACAAGTCGCGGAACGCAAAGTACAAGATATCTAAGCGTACGAAAAGTCGTTCGAAAATCCGGAACCGGGACATAAACCGAGCATCAACGCGCGAGTCAACGGAGCAAAAATTACAAGTCAACTATGCACAAGAATATAATATAATATATATAATTAATATAAATTATATATATTATATTATATATTAAATTAATCACAGTAGCCCACGTTTTAAACCAATATGAGCTGGACAGCCTGTCCATGCGAGTGCATGGGAAATAGGCATAAAACACATGCGAGTGCATGAGCCCATGCGAGTGCAAGGGAAATACATTGAAATCTCATGCGAGTGCATGAGCTACAAGATTCAGAAAAGTACTATAAAAGGCCATGAATTTTGCTCGACTGATTACACCTTTTCTCTTCTTTCTTTCCTTATGTAAGATATATATATATATATATATATATTTATAATTTTAATTTTAATTTTAATTTAAGTTAATAATAATAAAGTTATTGTAAGAATGTTTTACTGGTTTTAAGTTGGAACTATGCCCGTGTAACGCTACGCGATAAATAATCACTGTAAGCTATGTTCTTCCTTTTTAAATTAATGTCTTGTAACTAAGTTATTATTATGCTTATTTAAGCCGAAGTAATCGTGATGTTTGTGAAGACCCGTCCTAATCCATCCGGACGAAATCCATATCGATTATAAACGATTCACAACAGTTGATTACATCGCGAGGTATTTGACCTCTATATGAAACATTTTACAAACATTGCATTCAATTTTAAGAGACATTCTTTCTTTACAACGAAAATTGACGGCATGCATACAATTTCAGAATATATCCAACTATAATTGACTTAATAATAATCTTGATGAACTCGACGACTCGAATGCAACGTCTTTTGAAATATGCCATGAATGACTCCAAGTAATGTTTCTAAAATGAGCAAATGCACAGCGGAAGATTTCTTTCGTACCTGAGAATAAACATGCTTTCAATTATCAACCAAAAGGTTGGTGAGTTCATTAGTTTATCATAAATAATCATTTCATAATTTTAATAGACCACAAGATTTCATATTTCCATTTCTCATAAACATACGTCCCATGCATAGAGACAAAAATATCATTCATATGGATTGAACACCTGGTAACCGACATTCACAATATGCATATAAGAATACCCCCATCATTCCGGGATCCTCCTTCGGACATGATATAAATTTCGAAGTACTAAAGCATCCGGTACTTTGGATGGGGCATGTTGGGCCCGATAGATCTATCTTTAGAGTTCGCGTCAATTAGGGTGCCTGTTCTCTAGTTCTTAGATTACCAGACATAATAAAAAGGGGCATACTCAGTTTCGATCATTCAACCATATAATGTAGTTTCAATTACTTGTGTCTATTTCGTAAAACAGTTATAAAAACATCGCATGTATTCTTAGTCCCAAATATATATATTGCAAAAGCATTTAAAAAGGGATTAATGAAACTCACCTAATGTATTTTGTAGTAAAAATACATATGACTATATTGAACAATGCAGGGTTGGCCTCGGATTCACGAACCTATATCAATTGTATATTTATTAAAACATATAATCGTAATCGAGCAAGTTTATATATATTATTATTAATAATATATTTGTTATATTTCATGTTATTTGGATCATTTTAATATATTTAATTTATATATTTTATATAGTTAATATTTATCATTATTTATATTATACATATATATGTAAGGTTTTATATATGATAACAATATATATTTGGGTATTAACTGATACATTTTATATATATAATTTAGTAATTATCATTTTAATAATAACTATATAATGATACGTAATATTAATATTATTGTAATGTATTGTTGTATAAAATATCTATTTGTAATAATACCAGTATTGAATTGACAAGAATGATAATAGTAATGATAATAATAATAGTAATAATATTAGTAGTAATAGTATCTATTTTAATGTATATGGTAATCTTAATAAAAATGCTAATTTTGATAATTTTAATTAAAATGATACTTTTAGTAAATGATAATAATATCAGTGCTAATAATACATATCAGATTTATCTAAAGTTTCTTATAATTTCTAAACTTATGACTACAGTTTCTATAACTTAAATTTGTAATCGTATTCATAATTGTACCTATATTCAAATAATTATGGCCATTTTTCATAATTTTTATCGTATCACTTTTATTATTAATTTTGTAACATGAATGTTGTTAATATGTTCATAATCATCTTAATGACGATAATCATAATATTACAATAATAATCATAATAATATTAATAATAATAATAATACTAATACTAGTAATAATAATAATAATAATATAGTGATAATAATAATAATAATACTTAATGATAATATTAGTAATAATAATAATGATAATACTATTAATTAGATAAATGATAATAATAATAATTATACTTTAATTCTTAGGAACTAATAACACTTATCTTAATAATAACCATAATCAATAATAATGATAACAACAATAATAATAATAATAATGATGATAATAATAATAATTATAATAATAATGAAGTAATAACAATAACAATAAAAGACTACTACCTCACAAGAATAGGTTCCAAAAAGAATATAATTGCCCCTTGCCCGGACTCAAACCCGAGACCTCTCGGATACACACAAACAACCTTAACCAACTGATCCATTCGATTTTTACTGATTATAATTCTTCTAAATATTATTTAACCTATTAACTTCTGTTTCCCTTTCATCTTCTCTTCAAACATATAAATCGGCCAAGACAGTTTTAAATTGTCCCAATTAAGATATTTTAAAACATTTGTAAATAATAGAAATCAGATGTCAGATGTTAGCATTAAAAGGAAAACGAGAAAAAAAATAAAAATAAAAATAAAAACTGCTACTGCAGTCTCGACGCATACAGAAAAAAAAAATCTTGATTTTTAATTAGAGATCGTTTTAACAAAAACTTACTTCATGAAATAGGTTGCAAAACCCCTTTAGAAACTATCTGTGTACCTAATTGAATCTGAAACATCGAATTAAAAACGAATTTTGAGAAGAACTATTATTTTGACTTTTGAAAATATATCTTTGACTTCGAAATTTGACTTTGATTTTATGAATTAAGAACTGAAACTTTATATATAGATTAAATGAAGGATTTCTAACAATCCTCCATTTATAGATTTTTAAATGTGACACAGAATCGTGATTTGGCTCAAAAGTTGAAGAACGGGTTTTGCAGTCTGTTTAAAAAAAATTATTAATTTAACTAATTTAACAGTATTGGGTTGTTGAAATTGATATTGGAAATGGAAGGTAGTTCGAATGGATCCAATATTACAATGAATTAGTCGATCTTATAATGGAATCAGTCGACAGCCAGTACAAATATAACAGGAATTAAATAAGAAAAAAATATATAAAAGCAGATTACGTTATCTACTGAGTTTGGATGTTTTCTATTGATTGAATCACAATAGGGGACAGAAACAAGATAATGCTACAGATTGAGAGCTACTGATAACAGATCCTGATTCCAAATGAGTACGTTCTATAATATAATGTATATTAATATATTAATTATTAGTAATTATAATTAATTAAAATCCTATTAATAATTGAATTAATAATAATAATAGTAATAATAATAATAATGTTAATATTATCAAATAATACTAAAAATGATATCAATAATAATTTATAATAATAATAATACTAATTATTAATGGTAATGGTAATAATAATATCCAATAATACTAATACTAATATTAATCATAAATACTAAAATTAAAATTTTATTATTAGTTATAATACTAATGATATTAATAATCTTAATAAAGATAATAATAATACATAACCATTTATAGTAATTAAAATTATAATCTTACTACTAATTATGATATGAAATATGAATAATGATAACAACAATACTAATAACACTAATATTAATAGTAGTTATGTAACAATTCAGTTGTATCAATTTCATATTTATGTAATATACAAAATATTAATAATAACTTTGTTATTAATATTAACTACATATTCTAATAATAGTAGTGAAAGTAATATTAATATTAGTAAAGGTAACAACTTAATTGCATTAGATTTCTTATCTATATCTATTATCTATAACAGTATAACTAATACTGATATTAATTATTAATATTAATATTAGTATTAATAATAATAATGAAAGTAATAAAATCTTATTTAATTTGTTTAATAATATATTGTTAATTATGTAATATTTAATAATCATATAATATATTATATAGTAACTTTTACTGAATCTTTATCATTTAACTATATATATATTATTTAATAATATACATAAATCTCATGTGTCTATATATTCATTTTAAATTTTACTTAATTATTTTGTATCTTATTTAACATATCTAATTCCAATGTTTAAATTATATTTTATAATTATAAATTACTACACATATTTATATTTACATATATATATGTACAATTTTATTTACAAACAATGGTTCGTGAATCATCGGAATTAGTCAGAGAGTAATTGATTACGTGACTATAGTTCCAAAACTTTTGAGGTTAAAAATTACAGACTTTGCTTATCGTGTCGGAAACATATAAAGATAAAGTTTAAATTTAGTCAGAAATTCTCGGTTCGTCACAGTACCTACCCGTTAAAGAAATTTCGTCCCGAAATTTGAGTATGGTCGTCATGGTTAACAATAAAAATGTTTTCATGACGCATATGAGTTGATAAATAGAGTTTTATCATTATTGATTAATACAGAAAAAATAATTCGATTATTCGAAGAGCACGAATGAAGCTATCACAATAAAGTGAAATGAATAAATGAAGTTTCGTTTTAACTTTTGACGTTGCCTGGGTTGAATTCCGGAATTCAAGGGATTTAAAAGAAAATCTTGGAAATCTATAAGATCTGATTCTTCGGCGAATAAGAAAATTAAGATCTCTCTAATTAAATACGATGATCTGCTTCGATTACTCTGTCTGATATTTCCATTATAAATTAAACTCTTCCGTTCCATTATTTTCACCATTCCTATACTTTCCTTCTTGTTTCATACATCCAAAAGATTCTGAAAGTGCTTAATCCAGTTTCGATCCTTGTCATTATCCTTTCTATAGCAACAATCATACTCCTTTTCCAACTTTCACCAGAGGAATCTGCTTTCTTCTACTTCGCCCTTGGGGTTATAGTGTTTTTAATTCTCCCGTGTCTTTATATTGCGATAAACATCGACATACACAGTTTGTAATTTCGGTGTTGTTGTTGGGCTTTATATTTTCCCCTATGTATTAGAGCTTCATACTTTTGTTTTCTCTTCCCGACTTTAAGTCAAGCGAATAATGGTCCAGAATTCGTAGATATGAATTTCGAAATGAACATAGTTAATGTTCTAAGATAGAAATGGTAATAGCACGATCTTGATTCGTCAAATTACCAGAATATCCAGGAAAGATAGAACTATCAAGAAAAATATGTTCTTGATATGTTTATAGATTAGACAGAACGTAAGAGTCGTGTAACATAGCACATGATGACATTGTAATCTGTGAATCATCACATTCCATTTAGAAACTCAGCATGACTTACTGTAATATAATCACGTTGATCAAGTGTCATTATATTATACTAACTCATGCATCAGTTCCCAACACTACTTCAAAAACATTCGTATTTTAAATTCGAAAGTTTACAGAATATAGAAACTAACAGTTTCTATATGATGTAACACTGATAGCACGAAGATATTAATGATTTCAGATAAGATTAGTTATGAAAATATATTCAGAAATATCAAGGATATTTATAATGAAAGATACGATAATATCTCGGAATATCTAAGATCAGAGGATGATAGAAACTATTGTCCGCAAGGGTTTAGAGTAAGGAGCATGATATTCACTAAAGACTTTAGCAGACATTGAATCATTTGGATTCTTTGAAGTCAAATTTATTCTTTGTGATTTTTCCACGGCTTTCTTCATAGTTTCGCATAATCTGCTTTTCGGTACTAAATTTTTCTATTGAATGTTTCCAATATAATGACACACAGGAAGCACGAAGAGGTATATAATTTTGGACGAGAATATTTATGAAAATATCCTCAGAAATATCGAAGATATTGATGATGATATTTTGGAATTTCTAAGTTCGATGGTTGATGGAGAAAGATTTTCCGCAAGATTTTAACATGACTCCGGAGCAAGATATTCTCTAAAGATTTCAACGGATCCAGAATTACCTGAATCCTCTGAATATAGGGTTTGGTCCTTGTATTTGTCCTTGGTCTCCTTCATGGGTAGCTCAATCTGTTTTTCAATACCCAATTTCGAGCGTTCCTAACACTCCTTTCTTTATCATCAAACTTTTGGCCGTTTAGACCATCTACCATTATTCTATTTCTTCTGCATTTAATGCTATGATATCTGAATCATCGGTTATTAATCCGAGGTGGTTTCAGGAAAATTATGTTTTTAGATGATTAAACGCTGATGGTAATATGGTGGAATATGAAAGGTTCCCTGGTAACAATAAAAGAGCACGCGTATATATCAACGTTATAATAAGGTTGTTTCGTACGAAAAGTCGAAGTTGTCTTGCTGGAGCTGTGACAACATTTGGCTATTTTGAAGAAGAACTGCAAAGTTATTTTGGGTAATAATAACACTAAAGAAATTAGCACAGTTATGTATTGAACGTTTACTCAGTTTCCGAGAGTCTTTCAAGTGCATTACTATATGCATCAATCTTTTCTTCCGTAAATGAAGTGCGGTTGGTTCATCCTCTCGATTGAGGTGTTTTCAAGAATCATGAAAGGTTTGAACGCAGAATGTAATCGTGAAGATACAAATGTTGTTTAAGACGAAATCAAGTGGCAACTTGAAGAATTGTTTAGTTTCATATGTTATAATCAATATTTTAATTCATTTTAATTGTCCAATGTTATTAGTCCACAGTCGATAGTCCACAGTTGACAGTCCAATAATTCATATATAGTTTAATATATAATATTCGTATTAATTAATACGTGTCGTGACCCGTATACGTCTCAGACTCGATCACAACTCAAACTATATATATTATTGTAGAATCAACCTCAACCCTGTATAGAGAACTCGATCATTACTGCATATAGAGTGTCTATGGTGATTCCAAATAATATATATAGATGCGTCGATATGATATGTCAAAACCTTGTATACGTGTCCCGATATTTAAAGTACGTAAAATATATAACAGAAAATTAAATAACGATAAATAAAGTGCGTAAAGTAAATAACAGAAATTTAATGACGATAAATAAAATTGCGAGAATGTAAATTGCGATAAATAAAATGTAATCAGTTAGCTAGAATTTTGTTAGCGTGGATTCTTAACAAAATTTCTCATAGTTAATTTGTTTGTTTCTAACAAATTTTATTTTGTCCAATATTTTCTTCATTATGCCACTTGTCAGATTCTGATAGGTCAAAATCCAAATATGAAATTGAATGAAAATGGTTATTCTGTGATGAACGGATTCGTATAGCTGTAGTTGCAAGTATGATAGTAAATGACTGTTGAATCAGATTCGAAGAATGTACAGTGTAACTTATTAATGCGAAATCTAAATATTCCTCGGGTATTACCTACCCGTTAAAATATTTTCACCATTAACAGTTTGTATAATAAAAATTTTAATTACAATCTTTATGAAAACATATATACATATATATTTTCTTCAGACGTAATTATGGATTTAATGAGTCAATATGATATTAAACTCATTTGATTTACCGTTAGAATAAGAATATATAATCTCTAAAACATTAGAGATTACCTAATCGCCATGTCGAATGAAGATAAATGATGTAGAACGATTCGTAGAACGATGATTATACTCGAGGTACAGAATGAGATGTTGAGGCATGGATTGTTGAAACTTGGGTTGTTGGTTGTACTGGTCCCATTGGTGCTGAGGCTGGTGATGTTACCGGTGTTGGTGATACAGCTGGTGCTTACAAATTGTATATCGTGCTCTCTAAAGTTAATACTCGAGCTCGGAGTTCTCTAACTTCTTCTACTAACCCTGGTTGATTATCAGTGTGAGGTAGTGGTCGGATATCTTCTCTAGTTCCGTTAATGATAGATTCAAGATGAAAAATTCTTGCAAATAGGGTATAAACGGTGTTGCGAACGGGTTCGCCGGTGAGCGGGTCAAGTACTCCAAGGTTAGGTGGTAGATTCGATTCATGATATGGAGTACCTTCTACCCTTCTCCATAGGGTGAGTATGTCGCGAACCCACCCCCATTTTCTCCAGTAATCACGGTAGTTGATTGGTTGGTGTGCTCCTGTCACACTGTCTTCGGAGTCAGAGGAACTTGGTTGATTCGTAGAGGCCATCTTACGCGATCTCAGGAAAGATTTTTGGTATGAAGAGTTTAGTGACAGCAATATATAGTTGGATGGTATTCTCAATGCATAATTTGCATAGATATATATAGTACCAGGATCCCTTAAATTAAGGAGAAATTTACGAGAGATATCAGGCAAGGTCTACAGTAACAGATACGCTAAGATATGAATTGTCAGATGCGCTAAGATATGAATTTTGTCTATACACTATTCATGCAGTCAATGCAGCAAGACGTGTCTAGACTAAGAATGATAAGCAGATAATTTTCGACACAAAATGATAAGCAAAACTTTTTGATATGCAGACACGGTCAAAGTCCAGACTTACTAATGCATCCTAACGACTTATCAGTTAGACACACTAATGCAGACCTGGTTCGCTAAGACCTCTGCTCTGATACCAACTGTGAAGACCCGTCCTAATCCATCCGGATGAAATCCATATCGATTATAAACGATTCACAACAGTTGATTACATCGCGAGGTATTTGACCTCTATATGACACATTTTACAAACATTGCATTCAATTTTAAAAGACATTCTTTCTTTACAACGAAAATTGACGGCATGCATACAATTTCATAATATATCCAACTATAATTGACTTAATAATAATCTTGATGAACTCGACGACTCGAATGCAACGTCTTTTGAAATATGCCATGAATGACTCCAAGTAATGTTTCTAAAATGAGCAAATGCACAGCGGAAGATTTCTTTCGTACCTGAGAATAAACATGCTTTTAATTGTCAACCAAAAGGTTGGTGAGTTCATTAGTTTATCATAAATAATCATTTTATAATTTTAATACACCACAAAATTTCATATTTCCATTTCTCATAAACATACGTCCCATGCATAGAGACAAAAATATCATTCATATGGATTGAACACCTGGTAACCGACATTCACAATATGCATATAAGAATACCCCCATCATTCCGGGATCCTCCTTCGGACATGATATAAATTTCGAAGTACTAAAGCATCCGGTACTTTGGATGGGGCTTGTTGGGCCCGATAGATCTATCTTTAGAGTTCGCGTCAATTAGGGTGTCTGTTCCCTAATTCTTAGATTACCAGACTTAATAAAAAGAGGCATACTCAGTTTCGATCATTCAACCATATAATGTAGTTTCAATTACTTGTGTCTATTTCGTAAAACAGTTATAAAAACAGCGCATGTATTCTCAGTCCCAAATATATATATTGCAAAAGCATTTAAAAAGGGATTAATGAAACTCACCTAATGTATTTTGTAGTAAAAATACATATGACTATATTGAACAATGCAGGGTTGGCCTCGGATTCACGAACCTATATCAATTGTATATTTATTAAAACATATAATCGTAATCGAGCAAGTTTATATATATTATTATTATTAATATATTTGTTATATTTCATGTTATTTGGATCATTTTAATATATTTAATTTATATATTTTATATAGTTAATATTTATCATTATTTAAATTATACATATATATGTAAGGTTTTATATATGATAACAATATATATTTGGGTATTAACTGATACATTTTATATATATAATTTAGTAATTATCATTTTAATAATAACCATATAATGATACGTAATATTAATATTATTGTAATGTATTGTTGTATAAAATATCTATTTGTAATAATACCAGTATTGAATTGACAAGAATGATAATAGTAATGATAATAATAATAGTAATAATATTAGTAGTAATAGTATCTATTTTAATGTATATGGTAATCTTAATAAAAATGCTAATTTTGATATTTTAATTAAAATGATACTTTTAGTAAATGATAATAATATCAGTGCTAATAATACATATCAGATTTATCCTAAGTTTCTTATAATTTCTAAACTTATGACTACAGTTTCTATAACTTAAATTTGTAATCGTATTCATAATTGTACCTATATTCAAATAATTATGGCCATTTTTCATAATTTTTATCGTATCACTTTTATTATTAATTTTGTAACATGAATGTTGTTAATATGTTCATAATCATCTTAATGACGATAATCATAATATTACAATAATAATCATAATAATATTAATAATAATAATAATAATACTAATACTAGTAATAATAATAATAATAAAAATAATAATAATAATAATATAGTGATAATAATAATAATAATACTTAATGATAATATTAGTAATAATAATAATGATAATACTATTAATTAGATAAATGATAATAATAATAATTATACTTTAATTCTTAGGAACTAATAACACTTATCTTAATAATAACCATAATCAATAATAATGATAACAACAACAACAATAATAATAATAATAATAATAATAATGATAATAATAATAATTATAATAATAATGAAGTAATAACAATAACAATAAAAGACTACTACCTCACAAGAATAGGTTCCAAAAAGAATATAATTGCCCCTTGCCCGGACTCGAACCCGAGACCTCTCGGATACACACAAACAACCTTAACCAACTGATCCATTCGATTTTTACTGATTATAACTCTTCTAAATATTATTTAACCTATTAACTTCTGTTTCCCTTTCATCTTCTCTTCAAACATATAAATCGGCCAAGACAGTTTTAAATTGTCCCAATTAAGATATTTTAAAACATTTGTAAATAATAGAAATCAGATGTCAGATGTTAGCATTAAAAGGAAAATGAGAAAAAAAAAAAAAAAACTGCTACTGCAGTCTCGACGCATACAGAAAAAAAAATCTTGATTTTTAATTAGAGATCGTTTTAACAAAAACTTACTTCATGAAATAGGTTGCAAAACCCCTTTAGAAACTATCTGTGTACCTAATTGAATCTGAAACATCGAATTAAAAATGAATTTTGAGAAGAACTATTATTTTGACTTTTGAAAATATATCTTTGACTTCGAAATTCGACTTTGATTTTATGAATTAAGAACTGAAACTTTATATATAGATTAAATGAAGGATTTCTAACAATCCTCCATTTATAGATTTTTAAATGCGACACAGAATCGTGATTTGGCTCAAAAGTTGAAGAACGGGTTTTGCAGTCTGTTTAAAAAAAATTATTAATTTAACTAATTTAACAGTATTGGGTTGTTGAAATTGATATTGGAAATGGAAGGTAGTTCGAATGGATCCAATATTACAATGAATTAGTCGATCTTATAATGGAATCAGTCGACAGCCAGTACAAATATAACAGGAATTAAATAAGAAAAAAATATATAAAAACAGATTACGTTATCTACTGAGTTTGGATGTTTTCTATTGATTGAATCACAATAGGGGACAGAAACAAGATAATGCTACAGATTGAGAGCTACTGATAACAGATCCTGATTCCAAATGAGTACGTTCTATAATATAATGTATATTAATATATTAATTATTAGTAATTATAATTAATTAAAATCCTATTAATAATTGAATTAATAATAATAATAGTAATAATAATAATAATGTTAATATTATCAAATAATACTAAAAATGATATCAATAATAATTTATAATAATAATAATACTAATTATTAATGGTAATGGTAATAATAATATCCAATAATAATAATACTAATATTAATCATAAATACTAAAATTAAAATTTTATTATTAGTTATAATACTAATGATATTAATAATCTTAATAAAGATAATAATAATACATAACCATTTATAGTAATTAAAATTATAATCTTACTACTAATTATGATATGAAATATGAATAATGATAACAACAATACTAATAACACTAATATTAATAGTAGTTATGTAACAATTCAGTTGTATCAATTTCATATTTATGTAATATACAAAATATTAATAATAACTTTGTTATTAATATTAACTACATATTCTAATAATAGTAGTGAAAGTAATATTAATATTAGTAAAGGTAACAACTTAATTGCATTAGATTTCTTATCTATATCTATTATCTATAACAGTATAACTAATACTGATATTAATTATTAATATTAATATTAGTATTAATAATAATAATGAAAGTAATAAAATCTTATTTAATTTGTTTAATAATATATTGTTAATTATGTAATATTTAATAATCATATAATATATTATATAGTAACTTTTACTGAATCTTTATCATTTAACTATATATATATTATTTAATAATATACATAAATCTCATATGTCTATATATTCATTTTAAATTTTACTTAATTATTTTGTATCTTATTTAACATATCTAATTCCAATGTTTAAATTATATTTTATAATTTTAAATTACTACACATATTTATATTTACATATATATATATGTACAATTTTATTTACAAACAATGGTTCGTGAATCATCGGAATTAGTCAGAGAGTAATTGATTACGTGACTATAGTTCCAAAACTTTTGAGGTTAAAAATTACAGACTTTGCTTATCGTGTCGGAAACATATAAAGATATAGTTTAAATTTAGTCAGAAATTCTCGGTTCGTCACAATGTTGGACTAAAAATTAAGATTGGGTTATTGAATTTTGTACCATAATTAAGGTTTGGACAAAAGACCGACACTTGTGGACATTGGACTATTGACTATTAATAGATAGGGGGTATTGTCTAATCGAATGACAACTCATTAGAATCTGTCGAACCTATCTTCAAATTAGTTAATCTAATAATTATTTAAATAATTATGTATGTTCTATTTAGTGACGTTTATACGACATCTTTTACGATCATTTAATTAATTATTCGGGTTGGGTAATTGATTATTCATTCTGATCAAGTGGGTAAATTAATATTCATATCTCATTAAAACTGGGGTGGATTACATACAAGGATAATTGGTGTAATTGTTAACAAAGTATTAAAACCTTGGATTACACGCAGTCGATAACCTGGTGTAATTATTAACAAAGTATTAAAACTTTATTACAGTTCGAATCCCTAATTAGTTGAAATATTTGACTTCGGGAATAAGGTTAATTTGACGAGCATTTTATAATTATGACCGATGGACTATTATGGACAAAAACCAGATAGGTATCAAATAAACCAGGACAAAGGACAATTAACCCGGGTAACAATTAATCAAAACGTCAAACATCATGATTACAGAAGTTTAAATAAGCATAATACTTTTATTTCATATTTTATCGTACCTTTATTTACTGTCATTTTAATTACTGTAATTTACTTTATCGCAATTTAATTTCTGTCATTTATATTATCGTCATTTATCTTTACGCTTTATTTAAAATCGACAAACCGGTCATTAAATGGTAAACCCCCCTTTTATAATAATATTACTACTTATATAATTATATATATTTTATACAAATATAGTTTATAAAAATATAGTACGTATCACTAGCTCCCTGTGGAACGAACCGGACTTACTAAAAACTACACTACTCTACGACTAGGTACACTGCCTATAAGTGTTGTAGCAAAGGTTTAAGTATATCCCATCTATATAAATAAATAAAACTTCTATAAATTGTATCGTATTTCGTAGTAAAAATATAACTATTTCGTATACACCTCGCATAACATCAATGCTCGAGGTACATAATGAGATGTTTAGGTGTGTGTTGTTGAAACTTGGGTTGTTGGTGGTACTGGTATTAATGTTGGTGGTACTGTTGGTGCCGGTGATGTTGTTGAAGCTGGTACATTTTGCACCATATTTTCCAAGGCTACAACTCGGGTGCGAAGCTCGTTGACTTCTTCCATTACTCCAGGATGATTGTCGGTCAGAACGAGCGGATGAATAAGGTTTAGAATTGTGGATAAAATATAATCGTGATGAGCTACCCTGGAAATAAGCGAGAAAATGGTGTCTCGAACAGGTTCGCCGGTAAGTGCTTCAGGTTGTTTGCCAAGGGGGGAAAGTTTGGTTGGTGAAAAGGATCGCCTTCTTCGCGTCTCCATTGATTAAGTCGACTACGAACCCATCAGATGAATTGGGGATGGCTGACTTGTTGATTCATTCTGGTGACGCTGCTTCCGGAGCTTAGGTGAAACTCTATATCGGAATCTGAGGGACTTGAACTAGTGGTGAGTTCCATTTCGTACGATTGAGTAAAGGGTTTTCGGTATGAAATGATTTTTGAATATCGGATGGTATTCTAATTACATAGAATATCTATATATATATATATAGAACAAAAGATTTCGTAGATTACGGAGGAATTTATGGAATATGCAAGGCAAAATTTACAGTAACAGATATGCTAAGATATGAATTAGCAGATACGCTAAGATATGAATTTTGTCTATACACTATTCATACAATCAATGCAGTAAAATGTGTCTAGACTAAGAATGATAAGCAGGTAATTTCCTAATGATGATAAGTAGGTAATTTTCAACACGAAATGATAAGTAAAACTTTTGACATGCAGACACGGTCGAAGTCCAGACTCACTAATGCATCTAAACAACTATCAGTTAGACACACTAATGCAAGACATGGTTCGCTAAGACCACCGCTCTGATACCACATGAGACGACCCATCCTAATCCATAAGGACGAATACAATAACATATGATTACATCGCGAGGTATTTAACCTCTATAAGATACATTTTACAAACATTGCATTCGTTTTTAAAAGACAAACTTTCATTATATCGAAAGTTAAACAGGCATGCATACCATTTCCTAATATATCAAACTATCAATGACTTTTTATCAATCTTGATGAACTTAATGACTCGAATGCAACGTCTTTTTAAATATGCCATGAATGACTCCAAGTAATATATTTAAAATGAGCAAATGCACAGCAAAAGATTTCTTTCATACCTGAGAATAAACATGCTTTCAAGTGTCAACCAAAAGGTTGGTGAGTTCATAGGTTTATTGTAAACAATAAAATTCATCATTTTGATAGACCACAAGATTCAAATACAGTACACCTATCTCGTGTACGAAACCATTTTTCATAATGCTTAGCAGAGTACGTTCGTATCCTTTTCTCCGCCGTAGGTTACCTCGCGATTTTTAAATAATCGTGCACATATCTCGTGCACAAAACTAATACACATAACCTGTTGATGTGCGAGCGGAGGTGTACGAAATACTATTATTGTTTATTATAAAAAGGAGGTTTTACCGTTTAATGACTGGTTTGTCAATTTTATATTTTAAGCGAAGCGTAAAGTAAATGACGATATTTAACTAACGATAATATAAATAACTGATATTGCGCATTTCTCATACATTTATCATGGCAATATCCGTCATTTTTAGTCCTTTCGGATACGGTTTTGGTTATTATTCGCGAATATTTGGAAGATTATGATTTGAGAGCCTAGAAGTGTTAAATGATTGATTTAAGGTGTTTATGGTGAGTTTACAGCAGTTATGTGTTATTTGTTGATTTGGGAAGAGTCCAGGATTTGTCATATATAAAAAGGGTAAAGAATTGATGAGTTCGGTTATGCGCGCGACGCGGATGGATGCGCACCGCGCGTTTGTGCTTCAAAACAGATCAGAAGTTGTTGATTTTTGAACAGTATTTTTTATGAAAAAACGCGCGCCGCGCATATACATGAGCACCGCGCAAGTCGAGTCAGCCAGATTTTTGCTTCTATAAATAGGGATCAGTTTTCTTTAATGAGGGTTATCTTTTTGTTAGCCAATTTTGAGAGCATTAGGGGCGATTTTCAGTCACTTTTGGGGAATTCCAAGGTCACTTTAACGCTCCAATCATTCCGATTTCAAGGATCAATCTCAGCACTCATCAAGATTCATCGTGTTAGGTTGATTCTATTTATTCAAACAATGTTTTCTTTATTATTTGTTATTTTGATTTCTATTGTTGCCATGATTATTGATGTTAAAGCGAAGGGGTATAAAATACTATTAATTTTTACTAGGAAATACTATTAAATACGATACAATTTTACACAAGTTATTTATTTATTTATAGAGTAGATATACCTAAACCTTGCTACAACACATATAGGCAGTGTACCTAATCGTACAGTAGTGTAGTTTTTAGTAAGTCCGGTTCGTTCCACATGGAGCTAGCCAAGTTTAACGCTATATTTTTAAAACTATATTTGTAAATATATAAATATATATATAAGTAGTATTATTATTATAAAATGGGGTTTTTACCGTTTAATGACCGGTTTGTCGATTTTAAAACTTTAGTCGCAGTTAAAACCTAATGTAAAATATTAAAAATATAAAAGACTTAATTTAAAGCGTAAAGTAAATGACAATAATAAAATTGCGATAAATTAAAGTGCGATAAATAAAATGACAATAAATAAAAGTGCGATAATTAAAAGTGCAATTAAATATGAAATAAAGGAATTATGCTTATTTAAACTTCAGTAATCATGATGTTTGACGTGTTGATTTTAGTTTATTACCATGGGTTAATTGTCCTTTGTCCTGGATTATTCAATATGTCCATCTGGTTTTTGTCCATAACAGTCCATCAGTCATAAATATAAAGTGCGAGTGTCCTCCTCAAATTATCCTTATATCCGAAGTCAAATATTCCAACTAATTGGGGACTTAAACTATAATTACAACAATTTTCTTGTATATAATTCACCCCTGTTTTAATAAGTCCATTGACTATTAATCCATTCCCGAGTTCGGTTAAATGAACGATTATTAGTACTTATAAATATCCCGCCCATCGTGTCCGATCGAGTGTATGTGGTTATTTATAGGTACGTCCAATTGTAAATCTTTATATTAAATTAACGAACTATCATTCAATTAAACAAATATAAAGCCCATTAATAGCCCTTCGTCTAATTTCCACAAGTGTCGTTCTTTTGTCCAAACCACAATTATGGTACAAAGCCCAATTACACCGTCTTAATATTTTAGCCCAACATCATGATTACTTCAGCTTAAATAAGCATAATAATAACTTAGTTACAAGACATTAATTTAAAAAGGAGAACATAACTTACATTGAGTATTTATCGCGTAGCTTTACACATACAGACCTTCGACTTTAAAACCCGTAAAATAACCTTTACATAACCCAAACTAATCTAATATAAAACTAAACTATTATATATTAATATATATATATATATATATATATATATATATATATATATATATATATATATATATATATATATATATATATATATATATATATATATATATATATATATATATATATTACAGAGGGAGTATTATTATTATTGTGTAAATATTCTGGCCGAATTCGTTGGTATTTATAGATGTGGCCAGAATTTTCAGCCCATGCGATCGCATGGCCACCTGGATCCAGCCCACATGCCTTATTTTCTAGCTTATCGATGTTATTTAATGTAATATATATAATATATAAATAATTTATATAATTATTTAAATATTATATTATATTCTTGTGCATAGTTGACTTGTAATTTTTGGTCCGTTGAGTCGGGCGTTGATAGTTGGCTCATGTCCCGGTTCCAGATTTTCGAACGTCCTTTCGTACTATTTAATATCTTGTACTTTACGTTTTGCAATTTGTAATTTGCACAAAAAATTATTTTCCTTAACTCCCAAAATCCGCGCAAGTCTTTAACTCACTTTTAGTGGCACTTTTGAGTGCACTATGGCTTTAGTGGCACTTTTCAGGCTTTAGTGGCACTTTTTCTTTAATTCTTTAATCTTCGTGCTTTGTCTTCACATTTATTTATTTAAACGATTACAACTTAAAAATAGAATAATTACAACTAAAAACTTTACATATTGGGATGATATTGCGACTAAATATATGTTCGTTTGGAACACTATCAAATATCCCCACACTTGAGCGTTGCTTGTCCTCAAGCAATACAGAACTTGAAATTAAATCACACGAATCACTTCTTTATTCTTCACACTTTATACATTAGTGATTTTGATACGGCGGTATAAACAATGATAGTAACGATGTGGTTTACAGTCCCACATGACTATAAAAATTTAGATCCTTATGGAAATTGGATCTTTATGAAAACATTTGATCTTTTGAAAATTCATTCTAGCTTTTACCCTAGATAAGTTTTCAGGAATAACCCTTCACCGGTGTTTGCAAAATATTTTTGTGGGTTTTATGGGTTTCAGATTTTAAAATTTTAGCTCAAAACTTGCGGTTTTGTGTCACCCACTTGCTAACCTTGTATTAGGAAAGCACACGTCCAGTATACTTGCTCTTTATATTACCTTTCGGTAAACTACCGTCCGGTTGTAAAGGAAAGAGTTGAACAAGCAATTGTTAAGGCAATGTCCCCTGACATGCTTTTAATTATGGTCTATAACGTGTCGGATGCAATTACTATCCTTCGTAGGTGCAATAGTAAAGCTCACCCTTATAATTTTCCGGTCTGGCACAAGGTCCTGTCTTTGACCATGCTATGCAACCACCGTTCTTACGGTTGACACCCGATTTGGTTCAGGTGACCTAATGAATTCCAGGTGAATTCCTAGGATTTTACGTTCAATGGTAATGAACGCATTGAAAATGGGTTTTCAGAAAACAAATCGGTTTGTAATTTTGATCAAAATATTTTCTCGTTCAAGCTCGAGTTTAGATATCATTGAATTCCATGAGTTTGTAATTCTCAATCTTTAAGGTCAATCTCAAGGATTGAGTAATATCAGTCTTTAACAGCTGATTTTTAATCTTTAAGGAGATTATCCTTTCTGGGGGTCTGATTCATTAGTCTTATCCAGCTAATTTGCACGACGTCCTCCCCATTTTACAAGATAGATCCTCTCATGGTTAGGATAAGTCTGACCACTTGGCGACCCTGTTTGATGCTGAGGTCCGTGGATTTCCTGCTGATTTTAGTGATGACTTTTCTAGATTTTTCGTCAACCTACAGCTGGTCTGGACGACAACTTCATGACCTAAATCAAGAAGCGCGTGTCTTTTTCGGAAGACTTTACTTCCTTTTAATGATGGAATTGATTCATCATGTAGATCCATCTTTTCTTTTATCTTTATTATAATATTGCTGGTAAAACAGTTAATTTAGTCCAAAACAAAAGCACCTGCAATAACTTTACAGAAACATGTGATAGATAGTTTTTTAATTGAATAACTTGGTACATTCTTCCCACACTTAGTTTCTTTCTTTGCCTTTTTATTCTCCTTTATTCCATTTTAAATGAATTCAAGTGTTTTAGGGTGTTTCTCATTTTATGTCCTTTCCGAGGTAACGATAATTTCGGTATTAACACCTAGTTTTCATCGTTCATAAATATGTATAAACATGATTTTGAATTCATTTATTTGAAAATTTTTAAAGTTTTCACAAAATATGGCAAATAAACCAAGTGCAAACCCGAGAGAATTTATAACCCTTCCCCACACTTGAGATCATGTAATGCCCTCATTTGCATGAAATCAGACTATAATTATAAATTCACGAGGGTGATAAGTGTAGAAAAGTGATTAAAAATACCCAGTTTGTAATTACAAAGCTCGTCGAATGATAGATGGCGCGCCTCATCGTTCATTCCTTCTTGTTTTATCACACATGTTTTTCTTCAAAAACAGTTGCTTTTCTGAACTGTTTGCTAATCTTTGAAAATGCGTCTTTTACCCTAACTTATTATGCATGTTTATTAACGAGTTATGCACTAACCCGAACCCCGAATTTAACGTTAAGTGGGGTTAGACTTCCCCATACTTAGCTAACGACATGTGAAGTCGGTAGAATAAGTTCCACAAAATTAAAATAGTGAGCCAGTTATTTACATCTCGGGTGGTATAAAATATATCAATGGGTTTAAAATTTAGACCCACCCGATCGTCACTACTTAATTCTTTTTTAAGCGTAGCTTTTAGTAAATGGATATGTCTCTTTTCTGGTGGCGTCATTTAATTTTCTATAATCAATACAAACACGCCATCTTGTTACAGTCCTAGTAGAAATAAGTTCATTTTTTCATTTGTAATGACAGTCATGCCACCCTTCTTAGGCACGCATTGAACTGGGCTTACCCATGGACTATCAAAAATTGGATAAATTAAACCTGCATCAAGCAGTTTAATAATTTCTTTCTTAACAATATCTTGCATATTAGGATTTAGTCTTCGTTGGCGTTGCACATACGTTTTATGACCTTCTTCCATAAGGATTTTATGTGTGCAATACGAAGGACTTATTCCTTTAATATCATGAATTTTCCATGCAATAGCTGGTTTATGAGCTTTTAGCACAGAAATGAGCTGAGATTTTTCATTTTCGGTAAGAGAAGACAATATTATTACAGGTAATTCAGATTCACCATGTAAATAAGCGTATTCCAAATGGTTTGGAAGTGGCTTTAACTCTAATGTCGGTGGTTCTTCTATCGATGATTTATATCGATATCTGTCTTCTTCTTTTAGCATTTGAATTTCTTCTGTTGTTGGTTCATATCCATTAGCCATAAGTGTAGCTAACATTTCAGTTTCATCAATTGGTTTAGTTCCTTCTCCTAAAGAACATTCTCCTGTACCTTGTAATTCTGGAAATTCTTCTAACAATTCTGCATGTGATTCTATAGTTTGAATATAATAACATGTATCATCTGCAGATTGCGGTTGTTGCATTGCTCTATCAACAGAAAAGGTAACACTCTCGTCCTCTACACTTAGGGTCAATTTCTTACCAAACACGTCTATCATTGCTTTAGCCGTGTTTAAGAATGGTCTTCCTAATATGAGAGGAACTTGAGAATCTTCTTCCATATCCAGAATACCAAAATCTACTGGAAATACTAAAGTACCAACTTTAACTAGCATGTTCTCCATTATCCCTCTAGGATATTTTACTGATCTATCGGCTAGTTGTATATTATTCGTGTTGGTTTCAATTCTCCAAGGTCTAGTTTAGCGTATAGTGAATACGGCATTAGATTTATACTAGCACCTAAGTCTGCCAATGCTTCTATTGAACTAAGACTACCCAGAAAACATGGAATTGTGAAACTTCCTGGATCAGATAATTTTTCTGGTATCTTATTCAACAGCACTGCAGAACAATTAGCATTCATAGTAACAGTCGAGAGTTCTTCTATTTTCTTTCTATTTGTGATTAGATCTTTCAAAAATTTAGCATATCTAGGCATTCCTGAAATCACATCAATGAAAGGAAGATTTACATTTATTTATTCAAACATATCCAAGAATTTGGATTGCTCGGCTTCAAGTCTCTCTTTTCTCATTTTACTCGGGTAAGGAAGTGGTGGTTGGTATGGTTTAACATAAAGTTTTGCCTTAACTGTGTTATCTTCATTAACCTTTTTAACTACCAGTTCTTTTTCCTTATCTTGTTCAGGTTGTGGTTCTTGTGGAGTAGGAATAGCTTCATCAGAAATTACAGGTATTTCAGGTGGTTTAAGTGTAATACCACTTCTTGTGGTAATAGCTTTAGCTGTTTCATTTCGGGGGTTAGCATTTGTATCACTAGGTAGACTTTCCGGTTTTCTTTCACCTATTAACCTTGCTAGGTTGCTCACTTCTTGTTCCAAATTTTGAATAGAAGCTTGTTGATTTCTAAATGCTTGAGCATTTTGTTCATTCGTTTGTTTCTGAGATGTGAAAAATTGAGTTTGAGATTCAACTAGCTTCGACATCATATCTTCTAAATTTGGCTTTTATCATCGGTTTGTGGTGGTTTGTTTTGAAAATTAGGTCTTTGCTGGTTGTAAGTATTATTGGATACTTGTTGATTACTAGGATCTTGTTGGTTGTTGTATGGAACATTTCGGTTATAGTTCTGATTTTGATTGTAGATCGGTCTTGGCTGTTGATAATTATTCTGATAATTATTTCCAGGCCTTTGGTTTATGTATGAATTATTCTCTCTTTGTTCCATTGTTAGTTCAATACTGAGACAATCTTTTGTCAAATGTGGTCCTCCACACTGCTCACAACTAATTCGTATTGAGTAAATATCCTTTGTCATCTTTTCCATTCGTCTCTCGACAACATCTATCTTTGCGGAAATGGAATCTAAGTCATGGCTAGAATCGGCTCTAGCTGCTTTAGATGATCTAACGATATCTTTTTCTTGGTGCCACTCATGTGAGTGGGAAGCAGTGTTATCAATAATTTTATAAGCGTCAGTTGCTGTTTTCTTCATAATAGAACCACCAGCTGCTATATCTATGTCTTTTCGTGAAGTGATGTCGCATCCTTGGTAGAATATTTGTACTATTTGACAAGTGTCTAAACCATGTTGCGGACATCCTCTCAACAGTTTTCCAAATCTGGTCCAAGCCTCATATAAAGTTTCATTTGGCTTTTGTGTGAACGTAACAATTTCTCCTTGAAGTCTCACGGCTTTAGATGCCGGAAAGAATTGTTTAAGAAATTTTTCAACTAAAACGTCCCATGTATCAATCGCCCCTTCAGGTAACGATTCTAACCAATCTTTGGCTTCTCCCTTTAAAGTCCAGGGAAATAACATGAGATATATCTGTTCATCCTCCACTTCTCTTATTTTAAATAGTGTGCAGATCCTATTAAAGGTACGAAGATGTTCATTTAGATCTTCCTTCGGTGCACCACTAAATTGGCATTGATTAGTTACCATGTTCATTAATGTCTGGTTAAGTAATTGCATGACCTTGGCCAGTGCGTTTAGCTCTCATTCGGTCTTTTATACTTAGAGGTTCCAGATTTTCCATGATTGAATTTGTTGAATCTGAATCACTATAGGATTCTGATTTAATGGTTGGTTCCTCAATAATCTGTGTTTGAATGATTGGTGGTTCCGGAGGAAAGATTAATGGTTCAGGATCTCGAAATCGTCCCTGAATATTCTCCGGATTCTCAATTGTGAGGTCGGGTTCAAAAAATGGATTATCGGAAATTTGAATTGGAGTACTTGGTCGACTGGATGACGATTCTAAAGAAAAATCAACGGCGACAATATTTGCTAGATGTCTTGATCGAGTTACAGGTGGTGAACGTACAAAAGGCGATGATCGTTTTGCTCGGTGCATTCACTGAATATCCTATTAGTTATAAAAATAAGAAAAATTATATAAGTTATCAAATTAATAGACTTTTCTGATTTTGCCCACGTTTTGAATAGCCAAAAGATGCAGCAGATGGGCAGGATTCGTTTGGTCTCAATATAATTGAGTACTGTTTGGCTCCAATAACCCGGTCCACGTACAAATCCAACTATTACTACGAACCAGAAAATTTTGATGTCTATCAATTTAACCACTTAAAATAATTTTTCCTAATTTAAAGAAATTTTAGAGAAGAAATAGAAAAAAAATCTAAGTCCTAAAACTAGAATGTCGAGAAATAAGAAAGAAAAAGAGCAGGTCGAAAAAAAAAAGTCGAAAAATAAAAATAAGAATGTAGCGCGTCGAAACTTAAAAAGGAACTAAAAACTAAAAATTAAAAGTTGCGTCTAAAAATATTAAAGCTTAAAAGAAATTCTATATCCCAAATGGCAATAATTTAAAAAGGTACTAAAAACTTAGAACAGCGTCGCAAAATTCTAAAGCACCTAAATCTTTGTCTAAAGAAAAAGCACTTAAGGGATTTTACGGCAAAACCTAAAAATCTAGAAGTAAAAATAACTATGGCAAAAACTATGACTTAAAACTAAATACGAGCGAAAAATACAAATATTACGCTAAAACAAATTAAAAGTTACAAAATATAAAAATAATCTTAAAGTTGTAAAAAGTACAATTTTTATAAAAATATTATTTTTATATTATTTATTTTATAAAAGTATTAATTTTATAATTTAATTAAACTAATTAAACTTAATATTCAAATTAAATAAAAACTAAATTAACTAATTAAATAATCTAACCCTAATTAGGGTTTAAATTAAATAATAATAATAATAATTACTCCGTAATGATTGCAGAGGAAAGTCAATTAGGGCGTGTCAGACAGGGCCATGCGATTGCATGGTCCTCGCTTTAAAAATCCATGCGATCGCATGGATAAAGATTTCGGGCCAGGGTTGGGCTGTAACAGTAATCGGGCCGAATGTTTTTTTTCTTTATTTTTTTCTGTTTTACTGATTTATATATTTATAAAAAGTATTTAAATAAAACTTATATTTTTAAAAACTAAAATAAAAATAAATAAACTTTATAAAACTTATATATATATATATATATATATATATATATATATATATATATATATATATATATATATATATATATATATATATATATATATATATATATATATATATATATATATATATATATATATATATTTAACAAACTATTAAAAATATATAATTTTTCTTTTTCTTTTTATATTTTCGAATATATTATTTTTTTTAATACGTATTTTTACAAAAATGTATTTTTATAAAAGTAAACTAAAAATTAATAAAAATCTTTTTTTTATATATATATTAGCGTTGCGCTTCCGGCGTTTAAGCAGAATTGTCCCCGGCAGCGGCACCAAAAATACTTGATGTTAAAGCGAAGGGGTATAAAATACTATTAATTTTTACTAGGAAATACTATTAAATACGATACAATTTTACACAAGTTATTTATTTATTTATAGAGTGGATATACCTAAACCTTGCTACAACACTTATAGGCAGTGTACCTAATCGTACAGTAGTGTAGTTTTTAGTAAGTCTGGTTCGTTCCACAGGGAGCTAGCCAAGTTTAACGCTATATCTTTAAAACTATATTTGTAAATATATAAATATATATATAAGTAGTATTATTATTATAAAATGGGATTTTTACCGTTTAATGACCGGTTTGTCGATTTTAAAACTTTAGTCGCAGTTAAAACCTAATGTAAAATATTAAAAATATAAAAGACTTAATTTAAAGCGTAAAGTAAATGACAATAATAAAATTGCGATAAATTAAAGTGCGATAAATAAAATGACAATAAATAAAAGTGCGATAATTAAAAGTGCAATTAAATATGAAATAAAGGAATTATGCTTATTTAAACTTCCGTAATCATGATGTTTGACGTGTTGATTTTAGTTTATTACCATGGGTTAATTGTCCTTTGTCCTGGATTATTCAATATATCCATCTGGTTTTTGTCCATAACAGTCCATCAGTCATAAATATAAAGTGCGAGTGTCCTCATCAAATTATCCTTATATCCGAAGTTAAATATTCCAACTAATTGGGGACTTAAACTATAATTACACCAATTTTCTTGTATATAATTCACCCCTGTTTTAATAAGTCCATTGACTATTAATCCATTCCCGTGTCCGGTTAAATGAACGATTATTAGTACTTATAAATATCCCGCCCATCGTGTCCGATCGAGTGTATGTGGTTATTTATAGGTACGTCCAATTGTAAATCTTTATATTAAATTAACGAACTATCATTCAATTAAACAAATATAAAGCCCATTAATAGCCCATAGTCTAATTTCCACAAGTGTCGTTCTTTTGTCCAAACCCCAATTATGGTACAAAGCCCAATTACCCCATCTTAATATTTTAGCCCAACATCATGATTACTTCAGCTTAAATAAGCATAATAATAACTTAGTTACAAGACATTAATTTTAAAAGGAGAACATAACTTACATTGAGTATTTATCGCGTAGCTTTACAAATACAGAACTTCGACTTTAAAACCCGTAAAATAACCTTTACATAACCCAAACTAATCTAATATAAAACTAAACTATTATATATTATATATAATATATATATATATATATATATATATATATATATATATATATATATATATATATATATATATATTACAGATGGAGTATTATTATTATTGTGTAAATATTCTGGCCGAATTCGTTGGTATTTATAGATGTGGCCAGAATTTTCAGCCCATGCGATCGCATGGCCACCTGGATCCAGCCCACATGCCTTGTTTTCTAGCTTGTCGATGTTATTTAATATAATATATATAATATATAAATAATTTATATAATTATTTAAATATTATATTATATTCTTGTGCATAGTTGACTTGTAATTTTTGGTCCGTTGAGTCGGGCGTTGATAGTTGGCTCATGTCCCGGTTTCAGATTTTCGAACGTCCTTTCGTACTATTTAATATCTTGTACTTTGCGTTTTGCAATTTGTAATTTGCACAAAAAATTATTTTCCTTAACTCCCAAAATCCGCGCAAGTATTTAACCCACTTTTAGTGGCACTTTTGAGTGCACTATGGCTTTAGTGGCACTTTTCAGGCTTTAGTGGCACTTTTTCTTCAATTCTTTAATCTTCGTGCTTTGTCTTCACATTTATTTATTTAAACGATTACAACTTAAAAATAGAATAATTACAACTAAAAACTTTACATATTGGGATGATATTGCGACTAAATATATGTTAGTTTGGAGTACTATCAATTATTGGCTAAGTTATTTAATGTTTGTCTAGACTTATAAACCTATGTGTTGGATGCTACTTAACAGTTATTCGTTTGATTTATGATGATTTGATGTTTGAATTAAAGAACGATTCTTATTAAAGCTAGACTTTTCGATTCAATTGGTTGTGTGTTTGTTTGATAGGACGAGAGTTCATTAATTTAATACATAAATTTACAATTGGTTTGTCTTAATTGATTGTTTGCTTACTCGGAGACGAGAGTAAATTGAATTCAAAAGGCTAGACGAAATAGGGGTGAATTGCACACAACGAGAGTTGGTGTGATTGTGATTCAAGTCTTCATCTCAGTTGAAATATTTGGTCACAATTAGGAGGTCTTAGGCTACGGGGAATTCCGTGTCGTGTAATCTTAATTGAAGTGTTTGCGCTGGGGAATTCCAGGTGAACCGATTAAATAATTCGCATAGGTTATATAATAACCGGGGCTTAATCTAAATGCATTCAAGACTAGGTGTAAAGAGTCTAGATGAACATTCGTTTTTCCTATTTGATTTAAACTATCTTATTTTTACTTGTTTATTTGCTTTAAAGCTTAAATCTTAAAATACCAAAAATATTGTTCTTTCTTGTTATTAATTAAAGCTATCTTTGATTTGGCTAATCGTTAAATAGCCACCAAAACTATTATCTCGTAATTTCTATTTTCTAGATTAACTTAGTTTATTTCCATTAGTTACAATCTTAATTTTCACGTCTAAACTGTCCTTGGAACGAATACGGATTTACCAACTTTATACTATTGCACGATCAGGTACACTGCCCGTTAGTGTGTAGTAATCCTTTTTACCGGTATTTTCTATTATAAATTATAGACGCGATTTTACACATTAATAACAATAATTAAAATAACAATAAATAAAAGTACGAGGAAATATGAAATAAAATATATTATGCTTATTTAAATTTTCGTACTCAAGATGTTTGACGTTTTGATTTTAATTTATTATCCTGGGTTAATTGTCCTTTGTCGTGGATTATTTTTATTGGTCATAATTATAAAGTGCGAGTGTCCTCGTTAAATTAACCTTATTCCCGAAGTCAAATATTCCAACTAATTAGGGATTCAAACTGTAACAAGGTCTTAATACTTTGTTTAATGAATACACCAGGTTATCGACTGCGTGTAATCAAAGATTTTAATACTTTGTTAACAATTACACCAATTACCCTTGAATGTAATTCACCCCTGTTTTAATGAGTCCATTGACTATTAATCCATCCCCGTGTCCGGTCAAATGAATAACTATTAGTATTTATAAATATCCCGCCCACCGTACCCAGTCAAGCGTATGTGGTTATATATAAATACTTCAAATTATAAATCTCTATATTAAATCAACAAGATATCATTTAATTAATATAAAGCCCATTAATAGCCCATAGTCCAATTTCCACAAGTGTCGGTCTTTTATCCAAACTCCAATTATGGTCCAAAGCCCAATAACCCAGTCTTTAATATTTAGTCCAACATCACGATTACTTCGGCTTAAACAAGCATAATAATAACTTAAGTACGATGCATAATTAAAAAGGGGGAATTTAGCTTACAGTGATTATTAATCGCGTAGTGTTACAGGGACAGAGTTCCGACTTTAAAACCAGTAAAATAACTTTTACATTACCCAAACTAACTAGTATAAAACTAAACTATATATATATGTATATATATTATTACAGAGGGAGTATATATATTATTGTGGTGTTTTTTCCTTCGACAGAGTGCATGCTTTTATAGGAGAATTATGAGAATGGTGTGCTCCGCGATCGTGGAGGTTTTAGGCTTGGGAGCTCCGCGATTGCGAAGGTTCGGATTCCATCTCACACTTGATTTGGCTCCTAGCTTGTCGATATATTAATATATAAATATAATTTATATATATAATTTATATAATTATTTATATATTATATTATATTCTTGTGCATAGTTGACTTGTACTTTTAGCTCCGTTGAGTCGCACATTGATAGTTGGTTCATGTATTGGTTCCGAATTTTCGAACGTCCTTTCGTACGCGTAGATATCTTGTACTTTGCGTTTCGCGACTTGTACACTTGTCATTTTTAGACGTTTCTCATCAATAAATGGAACCACTTGAATTGTATCTTGTACATTTGAGCTTTTTGGTCATTTGCATCTTTAAATCTTCATTTTATTCTTTTGTCTTCGCACTTATTTAATATAAACGATTATTACTTAAAAATAGAACAATAGTAACTAAAAGCTTTACATATTGGGATGATATTGTGACTAAATATATGTTCATTTGGAGCACTATCACCTGTGTATAAAAATCATTCTCTCGATACATAACATTCACTTTGCTTTCATAGCTTGGCTTGGTAACCGACCTTAACATATAATGCGCATTAATAATATCCCCAAAACAAAACATCTTGTCTGTATAATATATAAACTTCAAAGTACTAAACACCTCGCCCACTAGCTCTTCCGTCTAGTGAACATTCTGGGTGGGGGTGTTAAACCGGTAGCTACCTTTAGGATTCGCGTGAATTAGGGCCATACTCGTTTCTAATTCTTAGGTTACCAAGCAATAATAATCAGGGGAAAATATTCACAATAATTAGTGGCAATTATAACGTCCAACTAATTCAATAATAAACCACAGAACTTCTGTCTGCATAATAATTCATTCGAGGAATATTTTGCTTGTGTCTATCTCGTCAAACATTTATAAAAGCATTTCATGTATTCGCAGTTCAAAATATATTTCAAAAGCATTTAATAAAGCAGTTATAAAAATAGCGCATGTATTCTCAGTCCCAAAAATGTAAAGAGTAAAAGGGAGCAAATGAACTCACGATACGATATTTTGTAGTAAAAATATGCATACGACGATACTGAACAATGCAAGGTTGGCCTCGGATTCACGAACCTATATCATATATATATATATATATATATATATATATATATATATATATATATATATATATATATATATATATATATATATATATATATATATATATATATATATATATATATATATATATATATATATATGTATATATATTAACACATATAATTGAAGACGAATAAATTTATGTACTATTATTACTATAATTGTTATTTTAGTAATTCATGTGTTTCTTTATTAACTTAATTATATTTACTTTATATACTTTAAATAAATAATTTATAAAATATAGTTTTGTTAAACATGTTTTTATATAACTAACTTTTATTATTATAATAATAATGGTAAAAGTAATAATAATGATAGTAATAATAAAAAAAATGATAAATAAATTACTAATAATGTCAATACTAAAAATAATAATAATAATGGTAACTTTAATAAAAATATTAATTTTAATAATAATGATAATAATAATAATAATGATATTAATAATTTTTGTAATAATAACAATAATAATATAGATAATAATAATGGTAATAGTAATACTACCTCAAGAAGTAGCCTTTAAAAAATGCCCAAGTCCGGGTTTGAACCCGCGACGTCCCGCTAACCCGAAAACACACTTAACCATTCATCTGTGTTTGTTTTTCCTGATTAATATGATACTTATTTTTATTTAACCCCTTCTCTTCCTGTTTCCCTTTCTTCTTCTTTTTCTAAAAAATGCCACAACCAAGGCTCGAACCCGTGACCTCCAGTTCTCCTACACACACCCCAAACCATTTAATCTACTTATGTCTTACTGTTTTAACCCCGAAATAAGATCATATATCCACACTTTTTCGGCCCAACAGCAGCCTTAATCTAGCTTTCAGCCCAACTGTATTTTGAGATTAATCTCGGCCCAACATTAAAACTTGTACTCGGCCCATCAACCAAAAATTACACAGCCCAACAACAGTTAAATTAAACCCAAAAATAAATTATTATTTTTTTGTGCTCACAACCCAAGTTAAAACCGGAACCAGGGAAAAAAAAGAACAAACATTAACAGGTCACTTTATATATTTTTGGTATTCATTTATACCTTTATAGTATCATCAATCATCACTAATGACCTCATTCCTTATCACCTTTAATCATAATAATTCTCATTATTCCTTATCTTTTTCTTTTAATAAGCAAGTGGGTTCAATAGTTTAATGGTTGTCGCCTATAAGAAGAGAAAAGATACGCGTATAGTAGCTGTATCATTTTGTTATTATTTGGTGGTGGTTCACAAAAAAATTAACAGAAACGCAGTGGCTAAATGGTTTTCGAACTGTGAGGGTTTAAAGAGGGTGAAGGATGGTGGTTATCTTGGGTGCATCAAGGCTGCGAAATAGGAAAAACAACAGCAGGTTTTTTTAGAGGTGGTTGTTCGGTTTTGATTAAAGCAAACGAAGGAAAAGGAGAAGAAAGAACTTAAAGGTGGGGGTTCCAACTTGAAACATTAGCAATAACGAAAACTATTTTGGTGGCGTTGGATTGAACTGTAAAATAGTGTATGTGGAGCAAGCATAGAGTTGTAGGTGGTATGTGGGTGTGTGCTCGACAACATGAAGGAAACAGGAAAAATTTGTATGTGATGGTGACTCATGTTAATGGTTTATGGATTTTGGTTTGAAACCGGAACAAGTGGGTTCAAGGTGGTGTTATAGTGATGGGTTAATGGTGATGGTCGAAGGCTTGATGGTTGTTGCTTATGACGACAGTAAACAGAAACAAGAAAGGAGAAGGCAAAGGGTGAAGATGGTTGTCTGTATCATAAATTCTATATGCAATTGTATATGTATGATATATATAGATATAGGTTTATAATAAAATAAATATAATAATAATATATTCTAATATCTTTCAATAAGTGAAACGTGAGAATATGGAAAGAATACAGTAAGCAGCCATCCAAATGGATTGTTGTGCCGACAGTTTTCACGGACTGTTATTTCGTACTCCATTGTTAAATCAGTGGCGGATAAAAGTACACATAAAAATCTCATATTTTTAAATTCACTATATTTATTTATTTTGGTCATTATGGTATAAAATTCGATCCTTAATTTGTTAAATAAAAATTACATCAACTGTCCCTCTCAATTCTGGGTAAAATATAAAAAATGTTAAAATTTAACAAATAGTTCCTAAATACATTTTTAATAAGCCTAAAATTTATAGAACTCATTTTCGTATCACCGTTTATTTTAAAATTACCTAAGTTTGAACTTAACTTGTTTAAACAACCATCGAATGATAAACGAATGCTTCTATTGTTTACTAAATAAATTCGAAACTATATTTATATATTCAATATACCTTATTTATATATATAGATATATTTTAAATAATAATTATTATAATATTCTATTTTTATTTTATTTTACATAATTAAATTTTAATAGCAATAACATATAATATTTCAAATTATATTTTCAATTACCATTTATATATATATATATATATACACACACACATATCTATTTACAATTAATTGTTCGTGAATCTTCGAAACTGGTCGAAGGTAATTGAATACATGAACATAGTTCCAAAATTTTCGAGACTCAACATTATAGAATTTGCTTATCGTGTCGGAAACATATAAAGATCAAGTTTAAATTTGGTCGAAAATTTCTGGGTCGTCACACAAAAGGCATTACAAGAAAACTTATAGTGTCTGTAACGAGTTCGGAAAACAGTCTTAGAACATCAGTTTCCTTGACTCTCAATTGATGATAACCCTACCTAAGATCAATGCATAAATACTCGACCCTTGCAGTTGGTCGAACAGGTCATCAATACACGGAAGTGGATAACGATTCTTGATGGTTAGTTTGTTGAGTTCTCGGTAATCAATACACATTCTCAATGTGCCATCTTCCTTCTTAGTAAATAGAACGGGTGCTCCCCACGGAAACAAGCTAGGACGAATGAAACCTTTCTCCAAAAATCCTTGGAGTTGATTGGACAATTCCTTCATTTCGGATGGAGCTAAGCGGTACGGTGCTTTTGCAATAGGTGCAGCACCGCGTGTGGATAATTTGAAAATGAAAGATAATATAATATCTAAGGTTGATATTTTTAGTTTACAATATAGAGATGAGGAGTAGGTAACTGTACACAATGGTCCTAAGGTTGATCAGACCTTATTTCCATCATGATCCATTAGAATTTCTGCATGACTTATCATAATATAACTACGTTGATCAAGCGTCATTATATTATACTAAGTCGTACTTTTATCACTCCATAAAGTTACTACTATGTCATCTAGTCAATATTCATCTTCTTCGAGGTGAATGATTCAATGGAAAATGAAAGAAAAGAAATGTAACATCATTCATTCATTTAAAAGAAAATAACCAGAGTATTACATAAACTTAACGAAATCGTCCAAAATATAGAAGTACTAAATGATAACATAAAGAACGCTATGAGAAATTTAAATGACTCTTGTAGTTGTCAAAAACTCTTCATTGTGCCTCTTCATCCTTCTTCCTCATTATCCCGAGCTTCCTCGGCAGTCATCACAAATGCTCGACCTTTAGCATTTCCCGTGTTATCCTTTTTCTTTGGACACTGGTTGCGAAAATGCCCTTTTTCCCCACAGTCATAGCATGTAGGAACGATTGCGTTGGCTTTTGTTGCAGGTGTACCAGTCGAAGGAACTACAACCCAACAAGTCTTGGCTATATGACCAATCTTCTTACACTTGGTGCACTCAGCCTTGCACCACCCAGAATGGTGTCTCTCACAATGCTTACAATAAGGTTGTTTCCCATAATAACCTCCTCTTAAATTTTCGGTAACTTTCTTATTTGAACCTTGGTTTGATTCCTGAGTAGGCTCAAATTTCCTTTTTCCTTCACTAGTCTTAGCCTCGGCTTGTTTATTAGCCGCGGCCTTTCTCCTCTTAGCCATCATCAAGTTTTAAGCCATAAGTATCACTGCATCTAAGGTCTCTTTACTAGCAGCAATAACATTTCCTTGAATCTCGTCAGGAAGACCTTCTATGTATCGCTCGATCTTCTTTTGTTCAGTGGGCACCATGTCCTGGCACAATGCAACCAACTCTATAAACCTGTTGGTATAAGCTTCAATATTGGTACCATTGACCTTCAATTCCCAAAATTCAACCTCTAGCTTTTGAATTTGGTTCCTTGGGCAAAACTTGTCAGTCATCATTCTTTTCACAACGGCTCATGGAATCGCATTAGCAGCATCTAGCCCTATAGTTTGGGCATAAGCGTTCCACCAAGTCAAAGCAAGACCACTTAGTGTATGAGTGGCATACTTCACTCGGTCGACCTCCGCGCAGTTACAGATGCGAAAGATTGATTCGAGTTTTTCGAACCAACGAGTCAATTCGACTGCTTCCTCATTTCCATTGAAGGATGGAGGCTTATAGATCATAAACTCCTTGTAGGTGCATGATGTAGGTGGGTTTCCTTGGTTGTTCCCTTGATTATTGTTGCCTTGGGCGAAAGCAAGCAGTTGTTGCAATTATGCGGGAGTCAAAGTAACATTTGGAAGAGCGTTGGCACCACGAGTTGAATGAGACATTGATCTTCAATACACAAAACAGTATTAGTTAAAGAGTTATGGTGCACAAGGTAACAACACCAATGGATAATAAAAGGTAGTGTGGGTTAGTTAGTGATAATGATGGTGAAGCAAGTGAGTAATTGGGTGTGCGGATAGATCCTTCAGTGTCGGATCCTTCGGTGTCCGAAACAATGACTGGGTGATGACTAGACATCCTAGAGAAGGAGTATTAAGTAGATTCTAAGGCACGGTATGACGACAAAGATATAAGGAGAGCATAGTAAGGTAATCATAGAAATGAGGATCACACTTTAAACTAAGGCAAGAATATAGACAAATAAGTAAGGTGCTTAAACTAAGGCAGGAAAGGTTATAGTCCTATAGATTCCTAAGGCACCTAACTAACACATACGGCACACATAAAATGCAATCCTGGTTCTCTATAACAACCTGGCTCTGTTACCACTCTGTCATACCCCCAAATAGGGCCGGGGAAACATGACTTCACAATATCACAACATAAGTATATATAAATGAGAACGACTCTACATGAGACGTTTTAACAAAATTTGATTTGCAATGGAAACGTAATAATGTTTTACATAATGAAATTCATATGTAAATAACAATTGATAAGTTCTAAATATGTGGACACCAATGCAACAGCTAGCTAAGCATCATAGGGCAGCACATAAGCTAATCTTCACCTGAGACAAACATGCTTAAAATGTCAACACAATGGTTGAGTGAACATCATAGGTTTAACAATCATAATAAGTTTTAGACCACAAGATTTAGTTCAAAACATCAAAATATTCAATATGCCATGAGTTATAATATCGAACTAAACATTAACCCCTGACACTGTACGGGTGTTGGCAATCATTATTATGTACCCCCTTGACGATCACGCCAATGGGTAGAGACGTCACTCTCAATAGGCCTACTCACAATAATTAAGCTTGCAAAATTTCAGTTCCAGCAATTAACGATATTATGGCGGGGATTTGCATGTAAAGATATAATCAATACAAGTTAACAAAAGTCTCACGAAGTTGCATATCAAATAGTTTAGGCACTTGTGTCTAAATTGTAAAACAATTTTAAAAGCAAGCATGTGTCTCACCTCAAAAGTTCAAAACAAGTATATAAAGATAGTTAAAAAGTGGGGCTATGAAGTTCACCTTAGAAGCAAGTAAGATCCCACGCAAGTAGTATGAACGGAGTATGATCGGAGATTTCAACCTAGAGATATAATCTTTGATTAGTTAATGTCTAACAGACATAATGTTTGTTTATTAATATAGCAAACTATATTAACAGTGATATAGGAATAATAATGTTATTTTAGGTAAGATTGTGCTATTGCAACTTGAACTTTTACAGAATTTTTGTAATTTAATTGAACTATAATTATTAATTTTACTAGAAAGGTATGCAAGTCTCTACATTCCTAAACGTAGAGGGTGTGAGTTGGCGGTGTGTGTTTTTAATATGAGTGGTCAGTGTTGTGATAATGTGTTAAATTATAAGTGGTTAAAAAAGTATAAAAGGTTTTAAAATAATAATTATAAATAATAAATGACATAAATAATATAAAATTTATAAAAATATAGTCACGCTTGTTGTTTGTTCCGTCAGATTTCCACCCACGCCGCTGAAACGACGGCTTCCAATGTAGCGATACTCCAACGACGGGCGTTGCCTGAGCTCCACGTTTGATCCAACCGGCGTTGGATGTTCGCGCTATAAATGGTCTTACATACAAAAACTGTTTTCTTAAATACACTTTTCTTCTCAACTTTACTAATAAACGGCGAGGATGGATAAAAGAATGCCTTAACACCGAAGCTATCTCGATATTAGTGAATGGGTCTCCAACGAAAGAATTCAATATCGACAAGGGTGTTTGTCATACCCCCAAATAGGGCCGGGGAAACATGACTTCACAATATCACAACACAAGTATATATAAATGAGAACGACTCTACATGAGACGTTTTAACAAAATTTAATTTGCAACGAAAACGTAATAATGTTTTACATAATGAAATTCATATGTAAATAACAATTGATAAGTTTTAAATATGTGGACTCCAATGCAACATCTAGCTAAGCATCATAGGGCAGCACATAAGCTAATCTTCACCTGAGACAAACATGCTTAAAATGTCAACACAGTGGTTGATTGAACATCATAGGTTTAACAATCATAATAAGTTTTAGACCACAAGATTTAGTTCAAAACATCAAAATATTCAATATGCCATGAGTTATAATATCGAACTAAACATTAACCCCTGACACTGTACGAGTGTCGGTAATCATTATTATGTACCCCCTTGACGATCACGCCAATGGGTAGAGACGTCACTCTCAATAGGCCTACTCACAATAATTAAGCTTGCAAAATTTCAATTTCAGCAATTAACGATATTATGGCGGAGATTTGCATGTAAAGATATAATCAATACAAGTTAACAAAAGTCTCACGAAGTTGCATATCAAATAGTTTAGGCACTTGTGTCTAAATTGTAAAACAGTTTTAAAAGCAAGCATGTGTCTCACCCCAAAAGTTCAAAACAAGTATATAAAGATAGTTATATACTTACAATGTACACTGTGACGACCCGGAAATTTCTGACCAAATTTAAACTTAATCTTTATATAAGTTCGACATGATAAGCAAAGTCTATAATGTTGAAATCTCAAAAACTTTGAATTGTGTTCATGTATACATTTGACCTTTGAATATGCCCGATGATTCACGAACAATTGTGTAATATATATATAAATATAAATTTAAATATAAATATAAATATAAATATAAATTTAAATATAAATATAAATATAAATATAAATATAAATATAAATATAAGAGTATATTTAATATTTGAGTAATCAAATACACAATAATCAATTGGAATTAAAAATGTAAAATAATAAATTGAATAAATAAGTTACTATTAAAAAGAATATAGTTACTATTAAAAAGAATATATATATATATATATATATATATATATATATATATATATATATATATATATATATATATTATCTATATTTATATGTATATATAATTGTTGTCAGTAGTGAATGTATTGTAAATAAATATTCAATAAATATTATCATATAATAATACATAATTAATAAATAGTAATATTTATAAATTAAATGTAATTACAAGTTTAATTATAAGTTATTGTAATATTGTTACATTCATTATTAATATTACTATCAATATTATTAATATTATTAATATTATTAAAACTATAATATTGAAATTTGATACATTCAATTTGTTATATCTATTAATATTATTGTTAACATTGTTAATATCATTATTATTATCTAGTATTATTATAATTATTATTATTAATATATTATTATATATATATTAAATTTGATATAAATAATTATTACTACTAATAACATTATTAATATTAATTAGTATTATTATTATAATGATCATTATAATATTATAAATTTCACTAAAATTATTGTTATTGAGACTTATTAATAATATTACTCTTATTATTATTATTATTATTATTATTATTAGTATTTTTAATATAAATATAATTATTAATTATTAATTATTAAAAACCTTTTATAGAAAAATTGTAAATCAGGATTTGGAGTCAGGATCTGTTTTACGTTCCTTTCAATCTTCAATTAAGTTTAGATTCTTGTCTAAGATTGATAACAATCACCCACAGTAAACATACGAAATTATGTTAACCATTCCTTTCACTTTTTATTTTTATTATTTATTTATGTTACTGATAATGATATTGTCGACTCAATTACTATAAAACAAGTAAATTATTCAGAATTATTATCACATTCCATCAACTGCATCTCCTCCATATCAATTATCACTTACACCTGTTTAATTTGATTGAATTGTTAAACAGAAAAGAATATTGAAGTCAGTCAACTCTGTTCTTGCTTCGTTAAATCAAAAACCTCAAAGTTGTATTTAATTTCAAAATCTGTAAACGCAGTCGTGATAGGATTCATTCATTTAATCTATCTGCAAAATATCATATTCCAATTTTTCCAATCGAGTTAGAATTTTAGAGTCAAAGATTTGGAATAAAAAGTCAAACAAATGTTCTTGGATTAAATTCGAGTTTTGTGTTATAATATAATATCAATTGACGATCACAAAAGTTTCTATGAGGGAATTACAACATATTTCATGTAGTAAATTTAATCTAAAAGTGCCTGTAAATCTGAGTCAATGTTTGGGTTGTTCTTCGTTTTTTTTTTCAGCTACTGAATTGTTTTAATTTTTTTTTCTTCTGTTTAATCAATTCATTCAAGATCAATCCTTTATGTTTTAAATCAAGTCATAAATTAAAATAGGAAAAATAACTGTTATGTATTTGATGGGATATCTAGTCGACCATATCAGGAAGAAGAAGATGAATAAGGAACTAGAGTTATAATTAATTCGAGTGGGTTTATAATCAGAAAAAATATTACGGCTCGAATGTTTGGGGTGTGTTTTGGTTAAGCGGGAGGTCAATGGTTCGAGTCCCGTCTGCAACATTTCTTTTTACATAAGGATTAAAAAGGGTATACTTTGTTTCTAATATTATTATTATTGTTATTATTAATTATTGTTATTAATACATGTATCATAATTATAATTATTATTATTACTTGTTATGAATATTAATTATTATTATGATGATTATTAGTAATGTTGTTATCAGTATTAGTATTACAAATTATTAATATTATTATTATTATTATTACAAATATGAAAAATAAAAATCTTGGATATAAAGATTAGTAGGAAAATCATTAAGTTAAAATTTTAATTAATTTATGATTCATAGGAATTAGTAAAAATTTTATAACTATTATTATCATAGCACAACTTAGTATTATAATTATTAATATCATTATTTCTAATAACATTATTATTATCACTTTTATCAATATTATTATAAAAAAATTATTACTTTTATTAACTTTAGTATTACCAAAATTAATAAAAATTTCATAAACAAATGATCTTCATATAAAAGATATATATTTAATATACATAACATAACTATATTAATATTACGATATATAAAATGGAAAATATATAAATAAATAAGGAAACTTATAAATTATTAAATATAACAATTACATCACTAATAAATAATAATAATAATATATAGATTTATTCAATTACAATTATATGTGTTAATATATATATACATGATATAGGTTCGTGAATCCGAGGCCAACCCTGCATTGTTCAATATCGTCATATGTATTTTTACTACAAAATACATTAAGTGAGTTCATTTGATTCCCTTTTACTCTTTACATTTTTGGGACTGAGAATACATGCGCTACTTTTACAACTGCTTTATTAAATGCTTTTGAAATACATTTTGAACTGCGAATACATGAAATGCTTTTATAAATGTTTGACGAGATAGACACAAGCAAAACATTCCTCGAATGAATTATGTGGACGTGATAATTGCCACCATTGAATTATGTGGACGTGATAATTGCCACAATTGATATGAATATTTTTCCCCTGATTATTATTGCTTGGTAACCTAAGAATTAGGGAACATCACTAATTTTGAGAATTAGTGCATGCCTAATTGACGCGAATCCTAAAGGTAGCTACCGGGTTTAACACCCCCACCCAGAATGTTCACTAGACGGAAGGGCTAGTGGACGTGGTGTTTAGTACTTCGAAGTTTATATGATTATTATACAGACGAGATGTTCTGTTTTGGAGATATTATTATGTGCATTATATGTTAAGGTCGGTTACCAAGCCAAGCTATGAAAGCAATGAAAAGTGAATGTTATGTATCGAGAGAATGATTTTATACACACGTTATGTGTATGTTATTTTTGTGCACGAGATATGTGTACGGTTACTAAGATTTATGAAAGATGATTTCGTACACGAGAAAGGTGTACTGTATTTAAAAGATATCGCATGTACATTACAGGTGGGTATAGGATTCGGGCCCATTTGTACCATGCAACATTTAAATCTTGTGGTCTATCAAAATGATGACTTTTATTGTTTTATGATAAACCTATGAACTCACCAACCTTTTGGTTGACACTTGAAAGCATGTTTATTCTCAGGTATGAAAGAAATCTTCCGCTGTGCATTTACTCATTTTAAAGATATTACTTGGAGTCGTTCATGACATATTTCAAAAGACGTTGCATTCGAGTCATTGAGTTCATCAAGATTATTACTAAGTCAATTATAGTTGGATATATTATGAAATGGTATGCATGCCGTCAACTGTCGATGTAATGAAAGCTTGTCTTTTAAAAACGAATGCAATGTTTGTAAAATGTATCATATAGAGGTCAAGTACCTCGCGATGTAACCAAATGTAATGTATTCGTCCAGATGATTTGGGACGGGTCGTTTCATACACGTACATATACATACATACATTCACATACATATACACGTATGTATATATACATATATACATAAGCATATACTTACAATGTACACATGTGCATACGTACGTATGCATGCATGTATCATTATCATTATTCTTTAATCAACATCACATAAATCATAACTCTTTATTTGGTAATCATATTCAACAACCCCAATCTTATAAATATAATGCTTATTCTTAATAATTAACAAATTATTAATACTTCATAATCATTAACCATAAAAAGTATTCATGTTCAATTTTTAACTTATTAAACTAGTTTATCATTAACATAAAATTATAACCTTTTATTATAATAACTAATCATAATCATAATTATTTTGATTACAATCTTATTAATAAACTTGTAATCCTTATTCATAATATTTCATGTATATACATAACCATAATCATTATTCATACATGATATTCATTAAGTAGTTCAACTTAACCTAATTCATTCTAATCATTCTTATTCTTATTCTTATTCTTATTCTTATTATATATTATATAATAAGTATAACAGCCGATACGAATGAATAGTGCGATGGGTTATTTTGGTCATTTACTTTTCTTATAATTGGAACACGTGCTAGCTAATTTATCGCTACAGCTCTATACACCACTCTTCACCCACAAGTACAACAAATCAACCTCTCCTGTCTCTCTCTAAAAAGTGAAACACTCCAAAATCCTTTTCGCGGCCGATAGTGCCTTCATGCCGCCTTATTAGCCGACGACACTACCACCAACGAATCCGTCACGATTTACCCTACAAAACCGTGTAAATTTTGTGTATTAACGGCAGCTTATTCGAAAGCGCCGGAAACATCTCCGGTAACCGGAAAGTCGACGAAGAAGATGACTTCAGTCTCGACAGAGACCGTAAGATTAATTATGTAACCGATTTATTTCACTTCTTTTCTAATTTTTGTGAAAGTAATTTTGTGTTATGAATCCAGGGTTTTTTTTAATTCTGGGAACCGATATAGATGTTGATCGGGATTTGATTGTGCTGGTGGCGAGATGTGCATTACCTGGTATGTATACATATCGAGAGTTACGATCTTTTTTATGTTTATTGAAGTCATTTGATATGTGTTTATGTTTTCGATTTCATGTCAGTATTGTGAATAAAGGATACCAAGTTTGTTGTTTTTCATATTCTGTCTAATTCATGACAGGTGGTTCACGAGTTCCTCAACAACTGTTTAATGTAATGCCTTAGTAAGTTTTTAGTTTTGTCAACATAAAATGTCAGTTGAATCGTTGGTTATTACTTCCATTAATTAGTTTTTTCGCATAATAATTGTGCTTATCTACTAAAAGGCAAAATCACACTTCATTGAAATAATGTATGGTGAAGTTATTGGGAAGTTGTTTGTAGTTAGCACTTTGAAGCGATCGTCACTGATCACTTCATCAAAATGTTTGTTTATCTTTGGATGGAAAATGGGCAGCGAATCTAAGTTAGAAAAAGGATATTAAATGATCGATCAATGATAATAACAAGTATCAATATCATACGTGGTTCGCGGTTTGTTTCGGCATATCAAAGGTATTAACATATACTTGAAACATTTGTTTCTAGCTTATACTTAACAAAGTTAATTGCAAGTTTATAATCGTGTAGTTCTTAATCTTTTATGAGGTACTAAATCTATGAACATATGAAAGTATTAAAGTTATTTAATGATTTGAGCAGAAGCACTCCGAAAAATATATTAATTTAAGTCCTTATATATGCATAAGGTACGGTATTCTACAACGTCCAATAATTAACACCCCACATGCTAATGTGGATACTACATGACAGGTGCTCCTGGATAGTTCGTGTGCTCCTGGACGATCAACCTTTGATGTTAATCCAATTACAAATGTTCATGCTAATGTGGATACTACATGAAGTGGTAATACTCTTATGTAGCACATTTTTTGTAACACTTTTGATATTATAAACTGCAACCAAATCTTTTGCTATGTAAAATAGTAGAACTCCTATGATATTGTATCACTCATTATCTTTGTTATGTAACACCAGTAGACCAGTAGTAGCATCCCTTGGTAACACCAGCAATAACACTTCCTTTGTAACACCATCAGTAGCAGCAACCACACCGAAACCGTTAAAATATCTCGAATAGAAAACACGTTGTAAAGCACAGCAACGCGTGCCCCGGACCTCTTTCTAGTTAAACATATTACTTAATCATAATCATATGTTCATACATAATTCACACTTCATAATTCTTAAAAATCATACTTAACCTTATTACTTTTAACAATTTTTATTAATCGACATCATAATCTTTTATGATACTTTTAACCTTATTCATACATGATCATACTTACTTCATCATATACATAATACTTATAAACAACATAAAAGTGGTAGATTAAAAGCAAGATTTAACTAGGGTTTTAGGGCTACCTTTAGAGGAGATAGAGATCAAGAAGATGAGGATTATGGACTGAACAGAAAAACAGAAACCAGCAGCAACAATTCGACCCAATTGAAGGGTTTCTTGGATCTGATTTGCTCGACAGAAGACATCAGGAACAGCATCAATTGATGAGCACTTGAAGGCTATTTTGGATCACGAGTTGTAGCAGCAACTCAGCAGGAAACGAGCAGCAACTATGGTTTGATCCTTGGGCTATTTTGGTTCGACAGAAGGCTGAACAGGAGGGCTGTACAGCAGCAGGAAAGTGGCGATTAGGGCTGCTGAAGGGAGGTGATGGTTGGCGATGCAGCAGGTTGTTTTGGTGGAGGTTTTTAGTCAACTGCAGGTGTTGTTTTGGGAGGTTTATGAGTCGATAAAAAGACTTGTAGAAGGCTATTTTTATTCGACAAAGAAGAGGGAAGAGAAGCTGGAATGTGTCAACTAAATCAACAAAAGGGAAGAGGTTTATTTGTGATGCTAAGTTTGGGAAATCTTGAAGCCTTTTATAGATGATTTGGGTTTTCTAATCACACTAGGATTACTTGGTGATCAAGGAGTAGATTAGGATTAGACTAGGATATGTTTTGCTTAATGATCAAGTTTATTTCTTTTTTTTATTAATCCTAGCCGATTTACTAATAGTATGTATTTATTTTTTATTTTTTTGCAAGCTTAATTATTTATATACTTCATATATTTTTTTTTACTAATTACAGATATCATTTTATTTATTATTTTGGTCCCATAGATTTAATTATCTTCATTTGTTCCCAAACATATCATAGTTTATATATATATATATATATATATATATATATATATATATATATATATATATATATATATATATATATATATATATATATATATATATATCTTACTGTAAATATAGTATTTATACATTTTATTTTGATCATAATAATAACATTAATATTAATAATAATAATAATAATAGTTATTAGGGTTTGGGTTTAATATTTAATATTAATATTATATGGTATTAGGGTTTAGTATTTAATGTATAGGGTTAGGTTTAGGGTTTTAAATAATATTAGGGTTTTAGTATTAATTACTCCATTTACTATGTCCGGATAACAACCCTAGTTATAATGTACAAACAAACAATGAACCCTAAGGGCATTTCTGTCATTTCATGAAGGAAAAATGTGGGTTGTTATAGCGTTAGGCAAGGTGACCCGATGTCACCATATCTCTTTATATTGGCCTCTGAAGGGCTAAATCGAATCATAAAAAAAGCACTTGCTTCTTGTATGTATACAGGTATTGAGATAGGCCTAAACAGAGTTATTGTTTCGAACTTGCAACACGTCGATGACTCTATTTTTTTGGAAATGGAGCCGAACAAACCCTAATAATCTAATGAAAATTCTGAAGAGCTTTGAGAAACTGTCGGGGTTGAGAGTCAGTTTCTTAAAGTCCAGCCTTTACGGCATTGGTGTTTCGAATGCTTGTATGTCTAGATTATATGAGGTGTAGTACCAGCTCTCTCCCATTCACGTGCCTCGGGCTCCCCATCGGTAATATAATGAATAAACAAAAAGATTGGTCTTTCGTTGTGGAAAAATCCATAAAAATATTGGCGAATTGGAAAGCCAAAACCTTATCATTCGGTGGCCGAATCCCCCTTATTATGTCGGTACTCACTAGCCTTCCATTGTACACCTTCCCCTATTCCGCGATCCCTCAAGCATCATCAACCTACTCGAAGGTATGAGACGAAATTTTTTTTAGGACGGGTCGGGTAAGGTTCATAAAATGCCTTGGGTCAAATGGGATACAAAGCTTTCTCCTTACGATCGGGGCGAGTTAAATATCGAGGCTCTAAAGGCAAAAAACTTGGCTTTGGTAGGCAAATGGTGGTGGCGTTTCCGTAATGAAAGCGATAAATTTTGGATTTCTTTATAAAAAGCATACACGGGTGGGACGGGGGTTTGGGTAACATTGCTAACACTTCATCAGTTGTTCCTGGCTTTGGGTCGAGTTGGAATTCCATCAGGTCGGTATATACTGAACTCAATAAATTAAAAATAGATTTTAATATCACCTTTTGTAGAATTGTTAATAGTGGAGAGTCCACTTTGTTTTGGAAAGATAAGTGTCTTGTCTATCAGCCGCTTTGCGTTAGGTTTAACGGAATTTTCAAGTTGGAGTCAAATAAGGATGGCTTTATTAGTGACATAATCTCAAGAAGTGACTCTATTCGGGTATTCAATTGGAGATGGAATCGTGACCCAACATGCAGATCATTTGCGATGCTTCATTCGTTGATCACAGAGATCAATACTTTCGACTTTGGTAACCATGAAAACGACTCCTGAAAGTGGACAAATCATGGCAGTGGGTGTTTTTGACAAGCAGGCTGTCTAAAATCATCAATGATAAATTGTTAGAAACTGCCATCAAGAACCTGCCAACAATTCGAAACCCGCTTCTACCTCAAAAAATTGAGGTTTTTATTTGGAGAGCTCAAAGAATTCGACTCTCATTCATAGCATAACTAGACAAAAGGGGAATAGATCTCGATTCAACAAGATGTCCCGTGTGCGATTCAGATGTCGAAACATTAGATTATATCCTCATTCATTGCTTCTACAAAAAAGATATGTGGTTGCGTTTTGCTAAGTGGTGAAATGTTGGCCCTTTTCCGATTCAATCAACGAAGGAATTAACAACGGGCATTTTGGAACATGCAAATAACATGTCGAATAATATCATATGGAAATCTTGCTTATGAGTTTGTGCTTATAAAATATGGCAAAACAAGAACAACAAATTATTTCGAAAGATGGATTGGTCTAGTTCGTTTGCAATTAAAGAGGTTCAATCCTGAAGTTTCGAATGGATCTCAAAAACCGTATAAAAGGCCAAGAGAAATCTCTTGAATAGTTAAGGTGGATCACGTCGCCTCTCTCTACAAGTGGTATTGGATAATTTCGGCATAATCAACTCGTATTTTTTCGTTTTCATGTAGTTGTTAAATTTCGGTTCTGCATGTTTTCTATTGTCTTTTCCTCCAAGGCTCCTTGGGTGTACTCTATAGATCTTCGTTCTGATTTTAATAAAATGATTTGCTTTTCAATTAAAAAAATTTATTCTTGTTATTTACTAACTTTTGAAAATACACAAGCATTAAGAACAACATTATTGCAATAATCTGTACTCCATGCTGTAAAGCTTGTACTGCTTGGATTATTTATTTCCGATAATTACATTTTGCACATCAAAACCGCATAACTCCCTTTCCGTTTATAGCCAGTGACATATTTTTTCTTTCCCCAATTTCATTTTTACAGAAAATCTGTTAGATTCGAGATAGAAAATCGATCTTCTTCATCGCAAACAAAAATTTAGGGTTTCAATCGCTTGCTCGCTTCTCGTTGCTTCGTTATCATTCATTCGATCATCATGTAAGATATTGTTCACCTAATTTTTATTTTTATATTATCGTCAAGTTAATTTTTATATATTGATTGATCTAATTTCGTTTCGTTGATTCGTTCTTCAATCTATTCATTCGTTCGTGTTTATGCATACAGGCTCAATTCGATCAGCTGTCTGCTTAATTACAATTTAGGTTGAATATTGTTACAATTGCTGTTGCTACTCTATATATATGTAATGTAATGTGTGTATATTGCGTCTGTTTGAATTATCGTTTGCGTTTGTGGCATAATTTTGTTATGTATAGATATATTTGATGATCTATCAGCTTTGAAGTGCCTAATGGATTTATTAAGTTGTAAAGATTATCTGTTGATTTAAAATAAATAGGCTGCAGACAGTTGACAAGCTTTTATGGCTTGATCGTGCACAACTGCACATGCTCGTTTCATCCGTTGATCCAATTGCATTTGTTTCATTAATATGAAGATTTGATGGTGCATCAAACCATGTTTATATGTAGTGCATACTGAGTTTGATTATTTGATGATCATCTTAACTATGTTCTCTTGTTTGTTTTCTTAGTTTTTAAAGTTTTGTGTATGATGTGATTGAGAAACAGGGAATGAATAGCTTCTTATATGAATATGAATAATTCAAGTATACTATAGAGCTAGTTTTAGCATGAGATCACTGAAGGGAAATTAGAATGTTAGTTTCCAAATAGATGGATAAGGTTGTTATGTTGTTGTACCAATAACTTTGTTAGGTGAAATATTTATAAAACTAAGATATTTTAGTACTTCTGAGCACCGAAAAGAGATATACGGTTTTTAGGCTTCGGATAGGTTTTAGTTCGTGAACAGGGGTTGGAGCCTGATTTTAAAGCCTTACTGCTTTGTTTCATGTAAAATAATATCTTACTATAGATTCAGTAGTGTCAGTGAAGCATGTGTTTTTGCATCGTAGATATCTTATTAACTTGAGATAGTGAGAGAGGTACCCAAGGTTGTAAAAGTAACAAGACGGGGACTAGTCGGTCGGACCTTGGAGGGACTAGTCGAGCGCTGACCAATGATAACTCTTAATATTAATATAAAATATTGAAATCTTGATTTAACTTTGACCGACTTTGTCCTGACTTTTGACCGTTGACCAACTTTTCAAACGTTCTTATGTGATACGGGTCGGGATAGGCATATAGGCTTACTAGTAAGCTGTCTCAGTCGTCTTTTACAGCACCGAGGGTACCAGTTGGTGACATTGTGTGGTTGCATTCAGAACTACAAAAGTAATGTTTAGAAGCTTGAGGTGGCCCGTATAAATGCTCACTGTTCTATCATTGAAGTAAACTGATAAATAGTACAATTGATATGTATATTCATATTATGGGATATAGTTATTCTTTCGAATGTAGTTGAGAAATAGTAATTGTGAATTTGTGATAACCTGTTATATCTCCTACTACCTCTTTTGTGTATGATTATATGGTTTGAAATGTAATATAGCTTTAGGTGAAAGCTTTGGTTCATGGTGCATGTATTATGAATATTATTTTTATCTTTTTGAAGCTTGTTTTATATAATGATCACCAATAGTAAATCCATATTCATGAAGTTATTTTGTTTTACATTGGTACTCGAGAAGTCATTCTATGAACTAAGACAATGAAGGCAAGGGCATCTTCGTTGAATCCATATGCTACTTCATACGTTCCACTCTCTAGAAGAGGGCCAGATGATGAAAGCAAAGGCTATGATGCTTCTGCTGTTGTGCTCGATAATCCCGATAGCTTGAAACTTAAGGGTCATTCTGATTTTGACTCTTATGGTTCATCGTCACATTACGCAGAGTTAGCTGGAAAACAAGCCTCGGATGTTGATCATGATATGAATTTGGCTTATCTTCAGATGATTTTTTCTGGTGTATCTGATGAGTCTCTTTCTAGTGTCTATACTGCTTGCGGTGGTGATATGGAAGCTACAGTTGAAATGTTGAATCAACTCGAGGTATAACTTAGTGTTTCTTGAATGTATCCTTTCATGCTTTATATGTGGTTTCACACAGACACCTTACATTTTGTGTTTACTTGTACTAATGTGTGTGCGCATACATAGATGTGTTTATCTTTATCTCGGTGAAATAGTATTTGCAGATGGCAAGTGGTCTTCGATTTGATATAATTTTTACTCCACTCTTATTAATATGTGGACGTCCTTTAACAGGACATTTAGCCAATTTTTGAAAGACAAAATATCACGGATGGTCCCTGTGGTTTGTATCAGAAATCACTGGTGGTCCCTATACTTTTTTTTCGTCATTGATGGTCCCCGTGGTTTGCATTTTGAATCACCAATGGTCCTTGTGGTGCATATCTCAGGGACCATCTTTGACGAAAAAAATGCAAGGGACCATCGGTGATTCAAAATTCAAACCACGGGGACCATGGGTGATTCAAATGCAAACCACAGGGACCATGGGTGACGGGAAAAAGTTCAGGGACTACCACCAGTGATTTCTGATGCAAACCACATGGATCATTTTTGATATTTTGTCCTTTTAAAATGAATTTTGTAATACATACACATATATGGTGATATGGAGCATGTATACTTTTAAAAATTATAAGTAGGGACTGATACAAACCTGTATTATTGCCATCCTCTTTGAGTGACTTGATTATCTGTAATTCATGCAGCTGCATAATGGTGATTTCACCGAGAATCTTCCAGACACGTTAGACATTGGTGACGTTTCAGAAGCTGGATCATCTAGTGAAGGTGGATCTCAGAAACTGAAGAAGGTGGCTGTTAATGAAGGCAGTTGGTGGACCCAGACACCGTCTTCCAAGTAAAATTCTGCAGTTGCTTTGCTTTCTGTGTAAATTTCTTGTGAATCTTGACACAAGTCTCTTCAGTTGTACAAGTAGACCGTATAGAGTTGTTTTGATTGTTGTAAAGATTGTGGAACTGCTTCTTGTGTCGAAAGTTGTTTTGGCATTCTGATGGGTAGGTAAACGGTAAACTGTACCTGACTACCTGTACCGTTATCATTCAAATTGAAGCTAGTTATGGTTGGTTTTGGCACTAATTGTATGCTTGATTGATACCGAAGTTGATGTGTGTTGCTGCTCAATTTTTCCATACAGAGTTATGTTTTGGTTATTGAGTTGGTGATTTTTTTCTACTTTATGTCTAACTCCTTTTTTTATAATCTGTGTCAGTTTTCAAATATCACTGTTTGGGGGTAAGTCTACATTATACAAGTGTTGTAGTTTTTTCAAACCGTATTTTATCAACAGAGCTGGTGCCATGTAAAAGATAAAAATTTGTTATGTGTTTTACGAAGCAAACAAACTGGATGGGTCTGCTAATCTGCCTATTAGCATAGGAAGTTTAGAGTACTTGTTTAGAAATTTTACTTTATTTACTTGTTTAGAAAGTACTTGTTACAGTATTGCTTATTGCCGTGAAACGCCAAACTGAGTGAAAGTAAAAAGAGTTTGCGTCCCTACTTGTTACTCCGTATTTATTTTGTTCATTGAACATTTTTTATTTTGTTTTTTTTTTTTTTTTTTTAAACTGTAAATATACACAGTAACTTTAATGGTAGGGTTATGTTTTACATTGTTTTAAATCTTGTGCCATATAATTTATAGAGTAAAGAGTAATGTTATAGTGTGTCATGTGACAATTAAAATGTTTAATTATGTAAGTTATGAAAGTGAACGATCTTAGTAAATGCGAGTCGAACTAAATATGACACAATACAAAATTATACCTTTTACAAAAAATTCTAAGTTATCAAGCGAGTTAAGATACGTTCTTAATATTCGTTAACCTAAATAAGTTTCTAAATCGGCTCCTCACAAAGGTAAATCTCATACATAGGAATATTAATGTTCATGATATTATATGATCTTCTTGTAATGGCTTGCCGATGATATCACATACTTTCATCCATTGCAAGATAGCTTCGCAAGTTTGGACCAAGATTACATAATGGACTGATTGATAGTCTCGCTTCGAAATGGACTACATATTTGATAATTAGAAATTGGTTAGAAGCCATGCAAAACTCACAGGGAATATCAGTAAGATTCTTAAACTTACTATAATAGCAACATTTTGGACTATTTGGAGATTTGTGAATTCGGTCATCATTCAAGAGCACAACTTTAAAAAAGCTCACATTATATATAACATGTCACATTATATAAGATTGTTTCTTGTTCTTTTGATTAGATTATAGTAGATATACACTAAAAGTCGTATTCACCAAGTATCTTGATTACAAAACTCTTTGACGTCTTTGACTCTGTAATTCTCTTCTAATTTATTATTAATAAATTTTTTTAATAAGATGCGACTGTTAAAAAAACTAAATCATATACTACGTTTTTGCCGTTTAATTGTCATATTTTTATCGAAATTCAAACTCCATAAACCACGTACACCTTATCATGCACTTCATGTGCACATTTTTTTACTTATTTTTATTTTTCTTGTAAAAAATTACCTTCAACATAGTCAATTTTAGAGGAACCTAACGATGAAGATCACATGACATAACCATTGATGATGTGCTCATTGGGAGGACCACGTGGTTTTATGTGGCAATAGCATCACACCTTACAAATATGATCACCATTAAATGCAATTACTTAGCTAAAACTATTTTCAAAACAATTTATGTGAAATAATGTTCAAATCTGATAGTAGCATAAAAAAGAAAAAAGAAACATAATTACAAACGTAACCAACAAACATTATATATGTAAAATCACAAAGCAAGTACCTTGAAACCTTCCTAAGGCAACATTTATCAATAGTTAGTTGGTATTTGCTATATAGTTTATATTAGTTGTATAGTAATGATGCGCAGTCGCGTCCTTAATTATTATAACAACTCGAATGTGTTGACATTTGATAGTTAAGAAACGTACGATTAGTAAATACTAACCCGTCTTATAATAAATGTCCACGACTATATTTTTGTTTGTTTCAAATCAAGCATCCATTTTGTATTTACAACTTGCCTTATATTCTCCCAACAATATATCATTATATTGTACGTGCGAGCCAGTTGGTTTGTCATAATTGTCAACCTTCCGTTATAAGGTATGTTAAAATACAATGCAAATTTAGAATAATATGGAATTAGTATATGTATATGGGTAAAATATCTAGATATTAATATGTATAAGAAAATATCTAGATATTATAATATGAGAGAAAAATCTAGAAATTGAAATGTAAAAGAAAAATCTAGATATTTGTAGGTTGTAGAAATATCTAGATATTTATATATCCATGGAAATATCTAGGTTCTAGAATGTTCCATGGAATAGTATAAATATGGGAGGAGATTTCATTTGTGTTGTGTGAAGTTGTGAGAGTGAAATAAGAAGTGAGTTGTGAAGAAGAGAAGAAGAGTGTGAGTTAGCGAAAGTAGAGAAGAGAAAGCTTGTAAGTAATATTGTAATTGTAATTTAATATAAGTGTTTTTGTTAAGTTTCCCGATCAAGCCTTAGTTTGTGTTTAAGTTCTTAGTGCACTTTTGTTGTTCTTATTATATGGTCGGCTCTGCCGCCTAAGTAATACATGGTCGGTTATACCGCCTAAAGATATATGGTCGACACTGTCGCCTAAGTACATTGTGCACTAAGGATTTATAAAATTAAAGGCTAACCAACGTCAAAGTGTTGGTGTAGTGAGTCTAGTATAGTCTAGGTCCTCTATAGTGGGTGTGTTGGGCTCGTCGAAGCTCTCCCCCTCAATGCAAATTTTCTTCCAACGATGTCTTGCAGACCATTCCAAGTGCTTCTCTGAATTTTGTAAACTTCGGTTTACTTAGGCTCTTGGTGAATATATCTGCAACCTGTTCATCTGTCTTTGTTGGCATCATCTTGATCTCTCCTTCAAGGACCTTCTCGTGAACATAGTGATAGTGCACTTCTATATGTTTTGTTCTCGCATGAAATACTGGATTTTCTGCTAGACGAATAGCTGATAGGTTATCGCAGAAAAGCTTTACTTGATAATCTGTTGATTGATGAAGATCTTCCATTAGTTGCTTCAACCACATAATTTCTTGTGTTGCTGATGCTGCCGATCGATATTCTGCTTCAGTGCTTGACAAGGATACTGTTGGTTGTCTCTTGATGCACCATGATATTACTCCCGATCCAAGACTAAACATGTATCCAGTTGTTGACCGTCGTGTATCATAGTCTCCAGCGTAATCGGCGTCACAATATCCAGTTACGTGACATTCTTTTGTTTTCTTGTATAAAATACCAAAGTTAATAGTGCCTTTGACATACCTTAAGATGCGTCGTACAACATCAAGGTGAGGCTTCTTCGGATTGCTCATGTATCGACTAACCACTCCAACTGCATAAGATATATCTGGTCGGCTTAATGTGAGATAAATAAGACTTCTGACCATCTTTCGATACATGGTAACATCTTGAAGACTTTTTCCTTCATCTGCTCGTAGTTTTGTATTCGGATCCATCGGAGTTGAGATAGGTTTGCAATTAAGCATTCCGTACTTTTGTAAAAGATCTCGCGCATATTTCTATTGTCCCAGAAATAATCCTTCTCTTTTCTGCTCTATTTCGAGTCCAAGAAAATGTTTGAGTTCTCCAAGCTCCTTCATATGAAATCTGATAGACAGATTCTCTCTTGTTCTTTGGATCTCCTCATAGTGATCTCCCGTGATGATTAAATCATCCACATATACTAGCACTATGGCTAGTTTTCCTTTATCTTGTTTCACAAATAAACTAGAATCTGAAGGAGCAACTGTGAAACCACTTTGTACTAAGAACTCGCCAATCTTCCCGTACCAAGCTCTTGGAGCCTGCTTCAAGCCGTATAGTGCTTTCTTTAATTTGCAGACATGGTCAGGATGAGACTTGTTCTCAAAGCCTCTTGGTTGCTCCATATAAATTTCTTTGTCAAGTTCTCCATGTAAGAAAGCGTTCTTGACATCCATCTGCCACAGCTTCCAAGATTTGCTAGCGGCTAAAGCTAATAGAGCTCGAATTGTTGTGATCTTCGCCACTGGACTAAACGTTTCTTCATAATCCAGCCCATATTGTTGAGAAAAACCTCTAGCAACAAGTCGAGCTTTATACCTTTCAATGGAGCCATCTGATCGAGTCTTCACCTTGTAAACCCATTTACAAGATATTGGTTTTACATCTTTTGGCTTTGGAACTAAACTCCATGTCTGGTTTTCTTTTAGTGCATTAATTTCTTCTTCCATCGCTTTCTGCCATTCTTGACTTTGTGCTGCTTCTTCATAAGTGGAAGGTTCAATAGGTATTGATTCATCCACATGAGCAGCATTGGCATACCTCGGATTAGGTTGCCTCGACCTTGTTGATCTCCGTAATTCTTGCGCATGCTCCTCGGCATCCATTTGGCTTGGACGAACCTCTTCGAATGTAGATTGATGTACCCCAGTTTTCCATGGACTCGTTTCCTAAGAGTACGATCCATCTCCTTCTTTAATTGGATCCGATATGTGCTCTTTATGTTCTTCTTTCTCTTTTGGAACTTCTTCTAATCCGTGAGATTCTGGAAGCTCCATCTTTTGAGGTGACCACCATGAAGAAGCTTCATCAAATACCACATTTCTTGAAGTATAACACTTTCCAGTATTTGGATCACAACATCTCCATCCTTTTCTTGATTCATCATAACCTACAAAAATGCATCGAATTGCCTTCTTATCAAATTTGATTCGGAGATGATCTGGCACGAAGACGTAGCATACATATCCAAAAACCTTGAGATGATTGACGGTTGGCTTGATCTTCCATAATCTTTCATATGGTGAAATATATCCCAACTTTGTTTGCGGGAGTCTGTTAATCACGTATGAAGCCGTCCTCATACATTCGGCCCAAAATCTTCCTGGTACATTCTTACCATGAAGCATACTTCGACAAGTTTCAGCAAGATGACGATTCTTACGTTCTGCCACTCCATTCTGTTGTGGAGTATTAGGGCAAGTTAATTGCCTTCTGATCCTGTGCTTCTCAAGATACATATTGAACTCATTCGATAAATATTCTCCTCCATTATCTGTGTGTAAGCACCTAATCTTATTATTGAGCTCACTTTCTATCTTCTTCTTGAACTCTTTAAACTTCTGAAAAGTCTCCGACTTTTCCTTCATGAAGTAAACCCACACATACCTTGAGAAGTCATCAATGAATGTCACCATATACTTCATTCCTCCAAGTGATGTTTGTTTCACTGGGCCAAAGACGTCTGAGTGTATGAGCTCTAGTGGTGTCTTGGACTGATGTTGTGACTCCTTGAATGGCAATTGGTGAGCTTTTCCAAATTGACATCCAGCACATATTGTATTTGTTCGGATATCAATTTGAGGAAGCCCATTTACTATGTGTTTCACCATCATCTCCTTTAACTTGTTGTAGCCCACATGCCCAAGACGTTCATGCCAAAGATCAGCTGTCTCATTCTTTCGAGTCTTATCCACATATGTTGTTTCAGCAGATAGTACATAGACCGACTCTATTCTTCTTCCTTGCATAATTGGATTGCCAACCACCTTCACTCTCTTGAATACGGACACATCTTCTGGTCCAAAGAGCACATAGTTCCCTTCTGCTGTTAATTGTGGTACTGACAGTAAATTCTTCTTTAGGCCAGGGACAAGATACACCTTCTCGAGTTGGAGCTTATGAGAGCCTCCTTCATTTGGAATTATTGTCTTTCCAATGTGAGAAATAGATAACCTTGAATTGTCGGCTGTCAACACGACTCTCTTTCCTTTGTAATCCTCCATTTCTTGCAGCTTTGTCCCATCGTTGGTCATATGATTTGAGCACCCAGAATGGATGATCCAATCATCTTTGTAGTTTATTTTTGACTTTAAAGTTGTTGTAAGAGCTTGATCATCTATGTCAGCTTCAACAGAGAGTCCAGCTTCTGCATCCCATGTTTCCTCATTAATGGTTGCTTCGAATGTGACATCTTTCTTCACATCTCTTGCAGCGGCCACATTTCCTTCGAAAGTTCGCCTTCTGGGGGAATCTACAATCTCGAACAAAATGACCCTTCTTGCCACAATTGAAGCATTCACCATTCTTTCTCTTATCATTTTGCCCGTATTGTTGGCGATGATCTCTTCTTCCTTGTTGAGCTCCCCGAGCTCCCCCTGAAGTGTTGCCTTTTGACTTTGGGTGACTCTTCCATCCATATGTCTGACTTTCTTTCATTGCATCTTGTCTTCGAGATGTTGCTTTCTTCTTATTGGTGAAGAGTGCATCTTCTCCGTCTTTTATGGTTACTTCATTCATCTGCTTGGCTAATGCCTTTTGATTAGCCAATAAATTCTCCAGCTCTATTAATGATGGTTGAGTAGGCCATCCTCTCACAGCGGCTATAAATCCGTTATACTCGAACCTTAAGCCGTGGATGATAATTCTCTCCATCCTTGCATCACTCACTTTCTCTTCAGGAGCAAGTTGAGATATCTCACGACAAATAGATTTCACCTTGGTGAAATACTGAGAAATAGATAGACTTCCTTGTGAGATACCTGCGAGCTCATTTTCCAAGAGCTGGAGGCGTGCTTCATTCTTCTTTGAAAATAACTTTTCAAAAGTTTCCCAAGCTTCCTTTGGTGTTTTCTCGTCACGGATGTGCTCCAATAGATCCTCCTCGATTGTAGTCTTCAATATAAATAAAGCCTTCCCGGCCTTGATGTTCCATTTTCTCAAAGCTTCGGCATTTTCTTTCGGTGGAGGCGTTGTGTCACTGCCAGCAACTATTTCCCATAAATCCTGTCCTTGTAGGTAGGATTCTATACAAGTCCGCCAATAACCATAGTTGTGGTTATTGAGACTCTTGATACCACTGCTCGTACTTGCAAGATCTGCCATCATGACGTCCAATGTCCAATAAGCTTGGTCCCTGACCGACGAGCTTTCACAGTTCCTAACTGTGCTCCGACAGAATCTCCCTTAGAGCCTTAGTGAAAACAAGTCGATGTAAACGTCCAACGTTTACCGATTTCCTCCACTAGAAATGATCCCGAACGACCCGCTCTGATACCAATTGTTGGAAGCTTCGACGAGCCCAACAAGGTATCTATTAAGTATTTATACAAGTAGTAGTTATGGTTAAATCGTCGAATCACCTCGAATCTCATTTAAACACCAAACAGGAGGCTGACCATAACTTCACGATCATTAACAACCTACATAGCTTCTTGTATCCACAAACATATTGAATAACTGATCTTGCAAACACCTTCGCAATCGGATTCACACGTTTATCGGTGTTGAGAGATTGATTCTCCAAGACTCACATAAATAGTCATTTTATTTCACTGAGTGATTTTTGGATTGATTTTTGAAACATTTTAAAAAACAACATAATTACATAATTAACTAAATAATTAATTAAAGATGGTTCTATAAAATCGTACTATAGTAATGTAAATTTGGGCGCAATAACTAAGGGTGATAGGCGCCAATTAGATCACCCACAAATCTTTTTTTGCCGCTTCCTTTCACGAACCCAATTTCCGTTCAGTTTCCCCCAAATTCCCTCACCCACGTTTCCTCCGTCACTAACCGCCGTACGTCTCTCATCCTAATCAATTTTCATCATCAATAATCATCAATCAATACAATTACAATCACAATCACAATTGCGTACACTAACTAACCGACTGAAATGACGCAACCACCACCGGTTACACCGTCTCTTCCGCTCGCACAACCACCGCCACCACGTCCGCCGCCGCTCCTTACTCCCGGCGGTTGTCAAGTTCGTTGCGCTGGTTGTCGGATGATACTGACCGTCGGTCCAGGTCTGACCGAGTTTGTATGTCCTACGTGTCAGTTACCACAAATGCTGCCGCCGGAGCTGATGCGGATGCCGTCACAAGTGCCGGCTCACGGTATCGATCCGAGTAAGATCCAATTGCCGTGTGCGAATTGTAAGGCGATACTTAATGTTCCTCATGGTTTATCACGATTTGCGTGCCCTCAGTGTAAAATGGAACTTGCTGTTGATCTGTCTAGGATTAAACAGTTTTATCCTCCACCTCCTGAGGAAGTCAACGAGGTATTTTAACATACGCTCTTTACCTTTTATTAATTCATATGCATACAAATTTAATTATACATTTATTAGTAAGGTTTTGATGTATTTATGTATGTGTAACTTTATATGCAATTTTGACCTAATTTGCTAGTTGGAAAGAATTTGTTGAATATTAGGGTTTAATTTTTGTTCATACTTATGAAATGCATTTGTAGTTGCACTTATCGATTACAATTTAGCATTTATGCAATAGCTTTAGAGCTATATAGAAGTTTTTGATTTGGTTTTACGGATGCTTTATTATAAGAAACTTAATAAAGTAAGGTTGGTTGCTGTTTCGGATGAAAATAGAAATTTAATCGGTAAATAGTATCCTTTGGGTATCCAGCATTAACTCTGGTTTTTGACTCTTTAGCTATGTATATGTGCTGCCAGTGTAGTGACGTTGGAGTTTTTATGAATATACGATTGGAAGTTCAAAAAATTTTGTTTATAGTGTGTCTGATTATACAAATAAAAAAGGAAGTAGAAACACGCAGGTGGCAGTCTTAGCTTAGTTTTTTAATTACTATAAAGTCTCACATGATGAGTTAAACTCTTTCAGGTAGCTATTGACGTGGAACGAGAAGAAGATGGTGGAGGCGTTGTGGGGGAAACATTTATGGACTATGTGAGTTTTTGTTGTTCACTTAAGCTTCTCTCATGCATGGTTTCTTATTCTATGTGTTTATCTTTATACGTTATTGAAATGCAGCGTCCACCAAAGGTGTCTATTGGTCCTCCACATCCGGATCCTATTGTGGAAACATCGTCCTTATCTGCGGTGCAGCCCCCTGAACCCACATATGATCTTCAAACCAAAGATAACTTGGAATCTACAAAAGCTTTATCTTGCTTGCAGATCGAGACACTAATTTATGCCTGCCAGGTTGGCTATATAACTTAATTAGTTAATTATGAACTTGTATTTACTCTTTGTTTAATTTGCTTTATTTTTTCTTCACAGAGACACATGCAACATCTTCAAAATGGCAGCAGGGCAGGATTTTTTCTTGGAGATGGAGCTGGTGTTGGCAAAGGTCGTACAATTGCTGGGTTAATTTGGGAGAATTGGCACCATGGGAGGAGAAAAGCATTGTAAGGTCTTGGTTGGTGGTTGTGTACGTTTAATGTTGCCAGAGTGATCTTTGAATGTTTGGCAGCGTGTTCTATATTTTGCAGTGGTAATTCTAATTGTGATGATTTCAGGTGGATTTCTGTTGGTTCGGACTTAAAATTTGATGCAAGAAGAGATCTGGATGATGTTGGAGCTACATGTATTGTAGGTATTTATGTAAATTGTCATACTTTTTCGGTACTTTCTGTAACTTCTATCTCTTTCTTACACACCGAACCTTTTTGTGGTTGTAATATGTGTGTGTGAATGCGAACGATCTGTGCTCCTTTCTTCTATCGTGACCCAATTTCCTCTTTTTTTGCTTATATCTTCTTGCGCAACAGATTTTGGGTGTGTACTTATTGGTTATTGGTTTGTTTCAATGTCTAAACTTATGAAATACTGCTGGGGGTTTTAGCCAATCTTTTTGCTATCAAAGTATTTAGGACTTGCTTTGGATGCCTTTCATGCTTACTTAACATTTAGAGCGCTTTTGAAGTTCTCAGTGGGCATATTGCATGGCTCAACAACTATAACTACTATCTTACATAGCGATATTGCTTTTATTATTTTCCTTCTGCTAAACTCAATTGTTACAACTTGAGGTTTGCTCGCGTTACAGTAGTTATCTTTTGCTTGCAGTGCATGCTTTGAACAAACTCCCTTATTCGAAGCTTGATTCCAAGTCTGTTGGGATTAAAGAGGGTGTTGTTTTCTTGACATATAGCAGTCTTATAGCATCATCTGAGAAGGGTCGCTCTCGATTACAGCAGCTTGTCCAATGGTATGGGTCAGAATATGATGGACTGATCGTGTTTGATGAGGTATTTTTTATTTATATTTTATGTAAATTTTTTTTACAGGTGGTCACTTTCAGAATTGAGTTAATAAGGCTGTTTCTGCAAGTAGATTATAACTTATTTAATTTGCTTAAGGTTTTATAAGTACACATCAATTGATGGAACTGTAGGCACTTCCATTTGCTATTTGTTAGCATGTTTTGGGTGATTTAAACCGACTATTATTTATCTAAAGTATCAAAATGGTGTTTGGTTTATATAGTAGATCTTTAAACAATAGTAAAATACATAATATTTAGGTGTGTTGCTATAACCATGAGATGTGTTTTTTTTGTATATCTGTGTAATTATTGTGCTATATTAGTATAATAATAAAGAGAAAAAAAGAGACAAGGGGAAAATATATGTTTGAGTAGTTTTTGATTGGTATTGCATTCTTGATTGTAGTGTCATAAGGCAAAAAATTTGGTTCCTGAAGCTGGATCACAACCAACACGAACAGGTGAAGCCGTTCTTGAACTTCAGGTTTGTACTCTCACCAACTGCTTAAAGCGCATGTCGTTACGTTCAATACTATCTAATGTCAATACGTCACCTGTTGTACTCTTCAATGTTTTTATTTTTCTGATGGCGAGCACTAATGACATAGTTCTGATATATAGAAGGTGGTAAATAGATGTCCCAGTTACTTCGTCTAAAATAAAAATTAAAAAGAATCTGACAGTTTCCATAGGAGCACGTGCAGTCGATGAGTTGGTGTAGGACAGGCTGATCGGCTTGACCCCCCAAATGCTACTTAGATCCTTATGATTACTAGTGTTGAATTCGTCTATTCAGGAAACTTTATTGGTCATACATGGTATTCAGTTTTCAACTGAATTATGAATAACATATTGTTGCAATCCAGCTCAGTTAGGTCCATAATACTTGAATTAGAAATATGCTGTAGTTCCCTGAATTTGTCGCATGTTGAATTACGCATTTCTTTGCTAAAATAAACTAGTTTTTCCTAACGTCAACGATAAACCAAAATTTCTATTTTAGTTCAAATAATTAAACATACTGCCCCCTTAGATTTTGTCACCTTATATCTCACATTGTCAATTTCGATAGAAGTAGAATATACACAACATATGAGCCACTGTGAGTCATTAGGAGTTTAGGACGCAATTTGTTAGGCTACCACATGTTGATGGTTAAAGGAAGAAACATACTAGAGAAAATAGCTAAGAATTATAGTTGGGTATTCACTAGGGTTAAAAAATTGGAGTTCGAATAAGTAGGACTCATAGCTCTTTCGAAAAGTTAGAAAGGTCAACTGTATTTCGGAGAAATCACATGCTGCAAGGCTTGTGGATCTATAAAAAGTGCACGATTCAATATGCTTTGACTTTGGGGGGATTTGGTTACTGTAATTGTGTTTGTCATCTCCCTCCTTTCCTTATTTATTTTTTTTGACTCTGCTTTCATAGTTATCTCTCATCAGCACTATTTTTCGTAGAATAGTTCCCCTTACACTATTAGATTATAATATAATACTAATTATTAGTTGTACAGGCATGCAGTAGTTACTAGTTTCTTTTTATCTAAATGACAAATGACAACTGAAGAAAATGAAAAAGTAGCAAAGTAGTAATTACCATTATGTGAATACGGGGTAAACTTCTAGATTTATAGTCAAAGAAGGAATTTAAATATGTACCCTCTACTAAGGTACCTATACAATACGGATCACATACATACACACTTGTATTTTGGTGGTATTATATCTCATGATGGACATTGAATGAAAAATAATGCTTATTGCTGCTAGATCTTATATTTGTTTCATCCTTGTAAGGAGAGTGACACTATTTCTGCTAACAATAGGAAACTTTTTCATGGAGTGAATTGGTAGTTATGAAGTTTTGAGTATCAAACTTTGTGACATGCAGCTGACATGCAAGGATGTTGCCGACATGGTATTGTCAGTAGGCATAGTTGAACCCTGAAATCACAAAACTAATGCACTTGTCATTTTATTTGTAATTTAGTGATACTATTCTTGAAAGCTTCGTAAAGACCTGGCTTTATGGTTCATTTTATCTTGTTCTTTTTCTCTGTTTGGTATTCATTGTTTCTGTTTGGTATTAATAGTTCTGCCCAATCTACCAATGGTTATAAGACTTGTTGTCTCATTGTATTACAGGCGAAGCTTCCTGAAGCACGTGTTGTTTATTGCTCTGCAACTGGTGCATCAGAACCTAGAAATCTCGGTTATATGGTCCGGCTTGGTCTTTGGGGAGCTGGAACTTCTTTTGCGGATTTCCGTGAATTTTTAGGTGCTAATACCTTACTTTAAATGTTTGTCTTTTTTATGTTCGTAGTCAATGTTTGTTTTTCAGTCTCTTCTAAAGTAAAAAGAATTCTGAGTTTCTACTTGTTCTTTAACCCTGCCACTCTTTTTATTGCTTTGATTTTTAATGCAATTCTTCGTGTAGTTGCTTTGGATAAAGGAGGAGTAGGAGCACTTGAACTCGTTGCCATGGACATGAAAGCGAGGTTAGCTATTAACATACATCAAATAGCTTTTTTGTGTACCATACTAAATACTAATTAGAGTATTTAACCTTTCAGAGGGATGTATGTATGCCGGACTCTGAGTTATAAAGGAGCGGAATTTGAGGTTGTCGAGGTTCCACTGGAGCCCAAAATGGAGGTACCTATCAGCTTTTTGTGTATTTGCATGTACAAAATATATCTACAAGACTTGTTAATGCTCTTTTAATATTTGATGGTTTGTAGGAGATCTACAAAAAAGCAGCTGAATTTTGGGCTGAATTGAGGGTTGAATTGCTTTCTGCAAGTGCCTTTCTTGGTGATGATAAGCCTAGTTCCAGTCAGTTGTGGAGATTATACTGGGCGAGCCATCAGGTTTGCTAGTTCAAATTTGTTTTTTACTCAGTTAAGTATATTAATGTTTTCCTTGTGGTAATTTTAATGTGTTCATATGTTTGTTTCTTTTGTTATATTCTAGCGTTTCTTTAGGTATGTATGCATGTCAGCAAAAGTGCCTGCTGTTGTAAGTCTTGCTAAGCAGGCACTGATGGACAACAAGTGTGTGGTTGTCGGTCTTCAGAGTACCGGGGAGGCAAGAACAGAGGATGCAGTGACAAAATATGTGAGTATTTTGTCATTTGGCATATTAAATGAAAGATGCATACATTTTGATCGTCCATTTTTTTATTTATCTTTGTATTTTATAGGGAATTGAACTTGATGATTTCATTTCTGGACCTCGTGAGCTGCTACTAAAATTTGTTGAAGAAAACTATCCTTTGCCTGAAAAGCCTGAATCTCTACCAGGTGCTCATTAGCTTATAATGATGCGGCATCTATAATGTGTTTGTAGATTTAACTAATGGGGTCTTCTTATACGTTGTAGGAGAGGACAGTGTTAAGGAACTTCAACGTAAGAGGCACTCGGCAAATCCCGACGTTTCATTTAAAGGGAGGGTCAGGAAAACTGCAAAATGGACACCTGCAAGTGATGCTGAGAGTGACGAGGAATCTGAATGTAAGTTGTGTGATTATATATTTTTATTATGAAGTGTGATACTGACTTAAGTAACGGTACTGTTTAATAGAGTTTGTTTACTGCTATTACTAATGGTATATGTTCTTTTTTCAACGAACTAGCTGATTCTGGCCTTGAATCTGATGATGACGAATTCCAGATTTGCAGTATCTGCAATTCAGAATCGGTATGCTTGAATGATTTCAATTTTTATTTTGATGTATTCGCGGTTCTTATCATTGATATACTATATCTCTTATATATGTAGGAAAGAAAGAAATTACTCCAGTGTTCATGTTGTAGACAACTTCTACATCCGGCATGTGTAGTTCCACCAGAAACTGATGCAATATCTTCCGATTGGTCTTGTCATTCTTGCAAGGAGAAAACTGAGGAGTATCTTCAAGCAAGACATATCTATGTTGCAGAGTTACTACGAAGGTGTTATTATTATTCAAGTGCACTGTTGCCAGTAGCAAGCAATTTAGTTTGGTTTGATTTGCTGTGAATAGCTACTTGCATGTTCTAACACCTGCTATGTGGAATGTGTCAGATATGAAGCAGCTGTAGAGCGTAAGTCAAAGATCTTGGATATAATCCGTACATTTGACCTTCCAAACAATCCTTTGGATGACATTATCGATCAGGTAGATTATAATAAATGTGGTTATTCTCTATGTATAATTGGTATTCCTTTTTATTTACTTTACGATTAATTGCAGCTTGGAGGACCTGGTAATGTTGCAGAAATAACAGGGAGACGAGGTATGCTTGTTAGGGCTCCCAATGGAAAAGGAGTCACTTATCTCGCACGGAACACGTGAGTTTTTGCTGGATTAGACAACACGTTTTAAAATTTGCTTTTATGTAGCTGATTTATCCTCTTGTGTTGATACAGGAAGGATGTGACTATGGAAATGGTTAATATGCACGAAAAACAACTCTTTATGGATGGTAAGAAACTAGTTGCTATCATTTCTGAAGCTGGATCAGCAGGTGTTTCTTTGCAAGCTGATAGAAGAGCTCTGAACCAGGTAAATAGATATTTATTTGATCGGTACCTGAAGATCTTGCATCTTTGAGTTGTGTAATGACATACTTCTGATGTTTTGTACCAGAAAAGAAGGGTCCATGTAACTTTAGAACTACCCTGGAGTGCTGATCGTGCAATTCAGCAATTTGGGAGGACTCACCGGTCAAATCAAGCCTCTGCACCTGAGTACAGGTAGATATGGCCTTTATTTTTGTTAGAGTATTAGTATTGGGCCAGCCCGATTGCATTATGGGCTGAGTCCATTAGGGTTTGAATAGTTATTAGGGTTTATGTGTACTCTATAAATACCCTTGAATAATGAATAATAAATGGTATTAAGAGCAGGTCTGATCCGAAGACCTAGTCGGCCGTCATAAGCCGCTGCATCTACCGCCCGTCAATTGTATCATCTGTAAAATTCTATTCTTCTTTCTTTAAAAAAAAAAACAGCCGCCTTCTTGTTCTAAATCCCAAATTGATTTCTTTTTTCTTTTCTTCTTATTACGTTTTCTAGCCGTATGTATCTTGAAGAACCACAGCCGCATTTGAGTATTGAAAAAAAAAAAAAAGCAAAGCCACATCAATTTCTCAACCCATATGCAAATATCTTTCTGTTTCTCAATTCTTTTTCTTTTTTTTTACCATATTTTTTTCTTTTTACTCTCCGATTGCCATCTATCTAGTCTTTCTCGATCTTATCTTATTATTATTGTCTTTTTTTTCTTCTTTTTATTCCTAAAACAATTAAAAAAAAAAAAAAAAAAAATCTCAGTGCCATGTCATTTATCGGAAGGCACTTTCACAAGTCACTTTTGTTATCTCTGTGTTATGAAGATCTCATCTATATCTCCTTAATTTTATATTTTATTTTTTACCATTACTTGTTTCTTTCAAAATATTCACTTTTCTTCACAACAATATCTCATAGTTACCTTCTTTCCAAATTTAGTTCTCTTAAATCATCCCTTCTTTCTAACAGGGTAGATTCACTTTTTATAAAAAATGTTCACAATCTTTCCGTTTTGCTTCTATCCAACCTAGTTCAATAATCGGCGTGGGGCTGAGCCGCCTAGTTTGCCTAGGTTCCAAACCCCGAAAAAAAAAGAGGAATATATTTATAAAAAAAAATCTATTTGCAGCATTGAAGAAAATTGATATTATCGACAAAGTTCTCTGCCCAAGTCCTGCTCAATCCTTAGGCAAAGCGAGCCACGATGTAAAAAAAAAAAGACGTTACGGAAAAGGAAACGCAGTCAAGCAAGACGCAACGATATAAACGAATATCAGTTATCTGATGCGGCAAATAAGAAAAAAAAAAAGCTTTACTTTTATTTACTACGTATTTGTTAGTTTTTTTTTCTTTCAATATTAGTGTTTTCTTCCGGTCCGAGCTTTCGCGATTTCGCCGCTCGGACTGCGGGGGAGTGTTAGAGTATTAGTATTGGGCCAGCCCGATTGCATTATGGGCTGAGTCCATTAGGGTTTGAATAGTTATTAGGGTTTATGTGTACTCTATAAATACCCTTGAATAATGAATAATAAGGGACGGGTTCATATTATGTAACAATTTTGCTACAATATAACTGTCCCACTATGTTTATAACAAGTTTTCATATCTATTGCTTTAGTAACGTGTAAGGATGCTTAGATATGGTGCAAAACTCTTCTTTGATCTTACATCATGACATAACTGATCAAATTTTCAGTATGTGGATGTTTAGATATATGTTTACATCGATTTGCATCAAATAAGTTCTGATCTTGAGATTTAAAGCTTTATCAATTAGAATTGAAGCCCTATCGGTTACTGTACTGTAGACAATGGCCCTTGGATGAGGCTTTGAATGCACACAAATAATTGAAACATAATGTTCTTCTACTTCATGACTCATTTATCTTGTAGGTTACTGTTTACTAATCTTGGAGGTGAACGCCGGTTTGCTTCTATAGTTGCAAAGCGATTAGAGTCACTTGGAGCTCTAACACAGGGGGATCGGCGGTCAGTTTCTTATCCGATATTCAACTATAGCTTGATACTATTCCTTATGTAGTAATACAGATCAATTTCGTATTTCCTTTATGATCTTTCAGGGCTGGACCATCTCTTAGCGCCTATAATTATGATAGTTCGTATGGAAAGAAAGCCTTAGTAATGATGTACAGGGGAATTATGGAGCAGGTTTTATTCCCCTTTTCTGGTAATGCCATGTCACCTGCTGTTGATCCCTTTTAAACCAAATTTAACTTTATTTTCAGGATTCTCTTCCAGTTGTGCCCCCAAATTGCTCGTCTGACAATCCTGCTACAATCAGAGATTTTATTGAAAAGGGAAAAGCTGCTCTTGTTTCTGTTGGCATAGTTAGGGACACAGTTATTGGTATTACTTTACACAACACACTTGTTTAGTTGACTATTGTTTGTATTTAGCAGTCCTTTCCCAATCGGTTTCTTGTTTCGTTTTTGTACAGGAAATGGGAAGGATTCTGGCAAGTTTTCTGGTCGCATAGTTGATTCAGATATGCATGATGTCGGGCGTTTTCTGAACCGGCTTTTAGGACTGCCACCAGACATCCAAAACAGGTTGAAAGATTTTACATGTGCTTTCTCGGTCTTTTTTTTTCTGGTGTTTGATAGCAGTATTTATGGTGATTGCCAGGCTCTTTGAGTTGTTTGTTAGCATCCTTGATCATCTCCTTCAAAATGCACGCCTTGAAGGACACTTAGATACTGGGATTGTTGATATGAAAGCTAACACTATTGAGCTGCAAGGAGCTCCGAAGGTCACACATCCTGTTTTCTTTGTATTCATACATATCAAGGAGTATATGCCAACTTTTGCTTAATTAGTATTTATTTATTATCATTTTTATTCTGCAGACTGTTCATATCGATCAGATGTCTGGGGCTTCTACTGTACTATTTACATTTGTATTGGATCGTGGCATTACGTGGGAGGTGTGAATTTCTCTTACTAAATTGCAGTGTTAATCATCTTCGTATTTCTTCCTAATTGTGTGATCTCTTTATATGTTGTTCTATAGGTCGCTTCGGCTTTGCTTAGTGAGAAGCAAAAAGATATGTCTGGTTCTTCTGCTAATGGCTTTTATGAATCTAAGAGAGAATGGCTTGGAAGAAGGCACTTTCTTTTGGCAATTGAAGGGTATAATATTTTGATTTATTTGTTTTCTCACCGGATATTTGTTAAATAAACCATGTTTATGAAATATATCTTTGTTTTATTTCTTTAAGGTTTTCTGGTATGTTTAAGATATTCCGTCCTGCTACCGGAGAAACGCTCAGGTATAGAAAATTTGTAACCTTCAAGACGATCTTTTGCTGTGTCTTTATGTTTGTATTGTTCGGTTCTAATAGCTGTGTGCGCAATCTGCTGTTTCAACTTTTAGGGAGATGCCGTTAGCTGAGCTGAAGGACAAATACAGAAAGACGATGTCATTAGAAAAGGCACACAGTGGATGGACGGAGGAGTATGAAGTTTCATCCAAGCAGGTATAGTTTACTTACCGAAGTCACTAATGAGAAATTATACCAAGTTATTACACTTAAGAAGAATCACTTTTGTTTGTGATAAGTGGACCTTTTAAATACTCCTGCCAATAATGCTTTCATCTTAATTGACAATTTGCTCTGACCTGCAGTGCATGCATGGTCCAAAATGTAAGGTTGGAAGCTTTTGTACGGTTGGCAGAAGAATACAAGAAGTAAATGTACTTGGTGGTCTTATTCTCCCGGTTTGGGGAACAATTGAAAAGGCCCTTTCTAAACAGGTAGGCTCATTATCTGGATATAATGTTTTATTTAGTGGCAATGTGACATACATACATAATTATCCTATAAAACGCTCTAACAACATTTTTTTTATGAGTTATTTACTACATCTAGTCGTTTCTTACGGGATAATCTTATAGTTGGTGTATAAGGGTGACAATAGTTTGTTGGCGGCTTTATATAAGAAATTTGATATTCGGTAGTTTAATAAGTTTGAGTTACATTGAATACAGGCACGCCTAAGCCATAGAAGAATACGTGTTGTGCGCATAGAGACAACAACAGATAATCAGCGAATTGTTGGACTTCTTGTTCCAAATGGTGTTGTAGAATCTGTGCTTCAAGGTCTCTCTCTCTCTCTCTCTCTCTCTCTCTCTCTCTCTCTCTCACACACACACACACACACACACACATATGTTGGTTTGATGATTAGAACAATGTCCTGTATTACGTGTACAAGTAATGTTATATGCTTGTTTATCTTAATTTTATCAAATTAAGTCAATCTTGTCATATTCATTGATTTTTATTCAAAGGATTGATCGTTTTTTGACCTGTTTGACAGATCTAGCTTGGGTTCAAGAAATTGACGACTAAGGTATAATTTGGTAGGCCATTTTTTGGTATCAATGCTGGTCGATAGCTATTGTGTGTTTTTTGTTATCATCCGCTAAAGATAGCAAACAAAGTACAGTTGCAACGAGTACATCAGCCAACCTAGTCTCTTGCACGTAACTATTGATGTTGATCTATTCTTTATACTCGGTATCAGTTTTTTGTAATTATTTTGAACCGAGGAGGATAACCATAAATAGTGATGAATGTATAAGATAACTTGTATGAATAATATATATGTATCTTTTGATTTATGATATTCAATATCTAATCAGCTTCAACCTTTTACCGTTTTCAAAAGCTGCTAAGACTACTATTATTGGTAGCGTTGTTGGAGCTTCTTCAACAGCTACCAATACTAGCAAGCTTTCTTCGAGCGTTGTTGAATGACTGCTAGCGCAAGTCGTTGTATAGCATATTTGATCACGTAGCATATAGCTTTTATATTTGTTATACATTATGTATTATGAGTGGTACGTCGTATTATTTAATTAAGACATAATTACACTCCTCGTCCCTGTGGTATACCTCAAAAATCACTCCTCGTCCTTTTTCTATTTTTTTTGCATTCCTCGTCCCTATTGTTTTAGCTTACTACATTCCCCGTCCTTCCGTCCAACAACTGTTAGTTTCAGACGTTAAGTTTTGACATGTAAGGGTATTTACGTCAATTTAACTTTTTTTATATAGATTTCATCTTCATCTCTTCAATGCTTCAATCTTCATCTTCAGAAAACCCCAAATCAAACATATCAAACCCTAAAACAAATCCAAACTAAAAATCTAACAATCTAACAAAATATCATAACATTCCTTCTTCTGCAACTCCAAATTCATATATTCATGTTTCACATTTTTTCTCCCTTTATACCCAAAATCGTTTCACCAATTTCTTCATTTAATTGATGGTACAATTATCACCATTTGTGGCAAGAACCTCAACAACAACATCACAAACCCATAAAATAAAATCGTTCTTTAAATCGCAATCCGAAACATTCTTTAAATTGTTATGTGCATACAAGATCTGAAATGGTATCCACGAACTCCAATCGATTGATTCCGGAATGGTAACCGATTTCGACATCGGATCTGGAATTGTAACCGACATCGACATCAGATCTGGAATGGTAACCGACATCGACATTGGATCTGGAATGGTAATCGTAATCTTCGCTATTAATTTCTGTCATCTGCTATGCAAATGTAAGTGGTAAACGGCATTTGAGGTGAAGGAAGATCCGCGTAAATGTTGAACATATCAGAATCAAGGTTCCAATATCTATTTTTTTTTATTTGAGATATGTATTAATTATTAATTAAAGATTGTTAATATATGAACCTATCTTTTTCAAGTTTATATGTTATGCAACAGAGTTTGGTTCTTATTTTAAGTATTCATTAATGGTTGTCGAACGGCAATTGATGGAAGCACAATTTTTGTGTGTGGTGTTTTGGGGTTTTGAGTGTAATAAATTTGTAAATCAACAGTGAGCTTTTTGACGTTCATATTTTGATTCTTTTATCGTTAGATGTTAGTTATGTGAGATGATTTTTTAATAGGAATTTTCTTTATTTTTTTATCTTAGATGAATATTTAAAATTTAAAATAAGATGAAAATGAATAAAAAGATGAGAGAAATGTAAAAGGACGAAAATACCCTCACACGTGTGGCACATGTCAAAACTTAACGTCTGAAACTAACAGCAGTTGGATAGAAGGACGAGGAATGTAGTAAGCTAAAATAATAGGGACGAGGAATGCAAAAAAAAATTGGGAAAATGACGAGGAGTGATTTTTGAGGAATACCACAGGGATGAGGAGTGTAATTATGTCTTTAATTAATTTAGGTGAGTTCACTTTATGGTAAAATGATATGTCATGGATACTAGTGTAAAATGATGGTAAGGAAACGCTGATATGATAGAATGTAGTTGTAAAGACATATGTTATAAATTAGAATAGTCTAAATTTAGATGTAGCTCTGTCAAAGAGGCATGCATATATTAAAAAATGATGGTTCAAAAATTTCACACTTTGTATTAGGATGAGCAAAAATCGTGAAAAATTGAGATTCAACTAAAGTGTACGGTTACCAAAAACCGAACCAATAGGGAGTTGGTTCTTTGTTTTGAGATTAATCGGTTTCAGTAAAAGCGGTATTGATACCAGTTCTTGGTTTTTGGACTAATTGGTTTCGGTATAATCGGTCGGTACGGAGAAACCGAAATAAGGAATCCATATATATTTTACGTATCTCGATTCGTTACGGAGAAACCGAAATAAGGAATAGATATATTGGATATTATAGATGCACAAAAACCGGACAAAAAAATCCGGATTTTTCCAAATCCGGTTCCGGTTCCGGATCCGGTTCTCGGGGTCGGTTTTTTTCGGATTTATTTTCGGAATCGGATTTTTTTCGGATCTCGACCGGATTTTTTTCGGACTAAGATCTTTGTCGGATTTTGATTTTTACCGGTTCGATTTTTATAACTTTTGAACAACAATAATATAATCAATATAAACAAAATGTATAACGCTTAAACAACTATAAATAATATAATTATAATTTATAACGCTTAACACTATAAATAATATAAATAACAACATTTTTATTCAAATGATTAACCACTATAGATACTATAAATAACAATAACAATACATTTATTTGAACGATACAAGTTACAACTATAAGTATACAAAAGTTAATACATTATTCAAGCTTCGGCATGACTATCACCCGATAATGTATTACGAGCAAATTATATCGAGCTTCGGCATTGCCATCACCCATTATACATTACTCGTCTTGCCTTCGTCGTTCGTAATATAGTTCACTTGCTTCAAATTCGGGGTCATCAACCGCAAATGTTCGTTGGTAATTTGCAATATATTCGTCCATGTTAATGGGATCATATTCACCTTCCTCTACTTCGGTCTCGGTATTTCCTTCGGTTGATGAAGGTGATAATCCCGCTTCTATTTCTTCCATCTCTATAAAATCTTCAACGTCATTATCTAACAGACATTCTAATGACGTTTGATCTTGTATCATATCTACCCCGTCCAAATAATCCTTCAAACATACGTATACTTCCACGGCTTGGGGGTAAGTCTTGACATTCTTTCCGAAATAATTCGACCGCTAAGAGAAAAAGCCGATTCGGAAGCTACGGTTGAAGCTTGAACGGCTAATAAGTCACGAACCATAGCGGATATTATTGGATAGCTGTCTTCTTTTGTTTTCCACCAAGCCAAAACATCAAAGTTGTGAAATTGTTCGGGATTCATGTTTAGTGCAAAGTTTCCAATCTTGTAATTTTCCAACTCGCTTGTGGGTGCCGATGTTCGGGCACGTTTCGAAGCGTCTTCACGTAATTGGTTAAAAAGACTAATATTAAGGTCTCGGGCCCTTTGAGAAGATGATCCGCTCTCAAATTGGTCAACAATTGGGTTTGCTTATCGACCATAAGTTGTTGCATAAATTGAAAATAATTGCTCAAAGGTGTTATTAAATTCGAATATTTGGTTGTTTATATAGTTGGGTTCGTCATCTTCGGGACCATGAATACAATCCAAATTTTGATATATTGTTGGCATCAAAAGTTCCACCCCATTAAAATTGATTTTCGGGTCAAGTGCGGCCGCAAATAAAAAAACTTTAGGTATTGTTCCAAAATATTTTTTTAGTTTTTTTCTTATGTGAAAAACGGTTTGTCTAAAAATACGATTATTTGAGTTCGCAAATTCGTTAATTTTTTTCGTCATTATATAAAGTTGTTGTAAAACTAGTGAGCTAGTTGGGTAATAAACACCCAAAACTTTTGTCGTTGCCTCTTTAAAAACTTGTAAAAAATTTGTTAATGCTTCCAAGTCATCCCATTCGTCGTTATCAATCGGTTCGGAATATCCCTTTCTAATTAGTCTATTATTAAAACCGACTAAAGTTTCTTTTTGTCGTAATATATTTTCAAACATAAGACAAGTAGAATTCCACCTAGTATTATTATCAAAATAAGGACCTAACCAAGTGCCATTACAAGTTTTAACGAAATTTTTATAGTTTTTATGTCGTTCGTTGCTCGTACGATATATCGTTACTAATAATTTTCTAAATTTATCTTTTAACGAACTACAATAAGTTAAACAATCTTGAACGGCCAAGTTTATAATATGAACAACACAACGTGTATGTAAAAACGCACCATTTAAAATCGGTTGCATTCGTATTTTTAACATATCCATGGCGCTAGTATTATTAGAAGCATTATCTACCGAAATAGTAAAAACTTTATCGATTAAATTATATTCAATCAAAGTGTCTTGTATAATTTTTCTTAAATTATTACCATTATGCGGATAAGCAAATAATTTAAAAACGATAGTCCGTTTCATTAATAACCACGAATCGGGATGAAACCAATGAGCGGTAACGGCTAAATAAGAATTTGCCGTTCCGTGTGGTGCGGTCCAAACATCACATGTAGCGACCCGACCAAATCATCATTGACGGCGCCGTCTACTTAGGTCCCGTTACGTGGTCATAAGTCTTTAAAACAACGTTTGACCAAAAGATATGTCGCATTCATTTCAAATGTAAAGGTTGTTCAAGTTTACAAGAATAGTTCCACCACAAGTTACGATACAAAGTTTTAAGTACAAATGAAACTTATGCGACACAATTTAAAAGTATCCAAAAGACGCTCCATGTATGCATATATATACTCGACATCCAATGCAAGTATCAAAATAATGAGCGGAATCATGTATCATGTATCGTTCAAGGACCTGAGAAAAACATAGAAATCTGTCAACGAAAACGTTGGTGAAATCATAGGTTTAAGTAAGTAAGTACAAGTGAACCACAAGATTTGCATCAATGAAATAATAGTAATACATTCCAAAAGTTTGTTTCACGAGCACCCAATTATCAATGCTTAACATTCCTTCCATAGAACCCCATCACAATAGTGTTAGAACATACACTGTTTCTCGAAAATACATTTCATTCGTAAACGGTAGCGAACCGTTTGAATGAGGGTTTGTCAAACCCATATGGATCCATACAACATAAGTTCTCGCTTACACCCGGCAAGTGTAACTAATGATAATCGAATTGAGGATTTTGTTCTAAACTCGTATGTAGAATGTTTGTTTTCCTGTACTTGTGTTCACTTAGTAAAGAAATGTTTATGTTTTCTCATCCCAAATGTAAGTTCAAAAAGAGTAAAAGTGGGACTATGATCTCACCTTGAGTGCAAGAGTTAATAAAGTACTTCAACAAGTAGACGCGTGCAAAGACAAAGCTAGTCTTGACCTAATCATATAGGTTGTATCAATAACGGTAAACACAAACGGTCAAAGATGTTCAATTAGTCCTATGGCTCATTACGACTCGATTATGTAGCATGTGAATCAATTAGTCAAGTTTCATGCACGATACAAGTAACTAAGCATGTTAGAACGATCGTATAATTGTTTGGTTAAGTTTGACTAAAAGTCAAACTTGGTCAAAGTCAAAGTCAACGGGGTCGGATCGGGTGTCCGACAATTTTCTCATGATGAGAAATCATTTATGAGCAGAATGGCCAAGTTTCATGTTAATCGGAGTTACGGTTAAGCGGGAAACATTTTGTGAAAGGAAAAATAAAAACTAAAATGAGCTGGGCATATGCGCGGCGCGCAAAGGGTTGCGCGGCGCGCACCCAAGTGTAAATCCTGGTCAGAACTTAACCACGAAGGCAAACATCTGGGATTTCTAATTTTGCGCGGCGCGCGGGTATATGCGCGGCGCGCAATACCTGGGAAACATGCAGTTTGCAGAAAAAGACCAAGTCACGAACCAAAACTCAAATTAACCTATTTTATGAACCGAAAACATCCAAAATGCATACTATATATCGTCGGAAAGGTAATTTGACAAGGAAAACAACTAAACACGTTTCATCAAACAAAAACATCAATTTCAATAACCGATTTTCCGTCAAGTGATCATTAAGAATCCATTTTCAAAGTTTCAAGTTCATCAAATGCATTTTAAGTTTCGGGAATCCAATTCACACATGTGATATGCCGTTTTGAAGGTAATCAAACACACATTACAACAAAACACTTAACAACAATATCTCATAGCATTTGACGCATCAAAAGTTCATGTAAAGCTCATCAAACCCTAATCCAAGTTCACAAAATCATTAATCATGTTCTTGGAGTTTCCTTAATCAACCTATACATCAAAACGAAGCTAATGATACTAGTAACACTTTTAAAACATGCACTTTAACAATCTAACAACATTTGATCATTCAAAATCAAGGATTTAGCAAGTAATTTTCATATTGAACTAGTTACACCAAAAACAACGAATCGAGCATACAAATTACATACACGACATCACAATGAGCCATAGACACTAATTAACAACTTTATAACTCAAAAATCTCAAGAACACATAAAATTAGTGATTTTAGAAAGTTACCCAAATGAGATGAAGTTGGTATCAAATTCAAGAGGATGAAGAGAGGATTCCAAATATGTAGTTTATTTTGTTGTAAGCCTCCTAGATCGAATTTAGATGATGATTGAATGAATTTGGAAATTGGGTGTGTTCTTGCTAGAGAGAAAGAGAGAGAGAGTGAGAGATGGTTGAATGGTGGTGATTGGGGTAGACTAGGTGACCTAGTCAACTAGTTTGCCCTGTGTCAATTTTAGTCCCTCGAGTTTGTAGTCGGGTGCGGAAAATACCTAAACGGAATATTTTAAAACGCGTATTAACGGGAGATGTTATAAACATATAACGGAGTTTAAATTAGTATAACGGAAAAGAAAACGGAAAAAGGTGGAATGTTACATTACCTACTCCTTAAAAGAAATTTCGTCCCGAAATTTAAGTAGGCGTAGTAGTCGTTGTTTCTTCCTCGAGATCTTGCGTTTCTGAATTCACAAATAGATGAGGATACTTCCTTTGCATTTGATCTTGTCTTTCCCAAGTAAACTCGGGTCCTCTTTTGGCATCCCAACGAACCTTGACAATCGGGATTCGGCTTTGTTTCAATGTCTTGACGGAGGTGTCCACAATTTCAACCGGTTCCTCCACAAAATGAAGTTTGTCATCCATAGTAAGTTCTTCGAGAGGGATGACGATATCGGGTTCGGCAAGACACTTTTTCAAGTTAGATACATGGAAGGTAGGATGAACGGAGTTCAATTGAGGCGGAAGATCTAAACGATAAGCAACGGTTCCAATACGCTCCAAGATTTCGAAAGGACCAATATACCGCGGATTTAGCTTCCCGCGTTTCCCAAAACGGATTACACCCTTCCAAGGTGCGACTTTTAACATTACTCGGTCACCGACTTGAAATTCAAGATCGTTGCGTCGTTTGTCGGTATAGCTCTTTTGACGACTTCGGGCCGTCCTAAGCCTATCTCGGATTTGAACGATTTTCTCGGTGGTTTCGTGAATGAGTTCGGGTCCGGTGATTTGCACGTCGCCTACCTCGGCCCAACAAAGAGGTGAACGACATTTGCGGCCATATAGCGCTTCAAAAGGTGCGGCTTTAATACTCGCGTGATAACTATTGTTGTAAGAGAACTCGGCGAGAGGTAAGTGCTTGTCCCAAGCTTTTCCGAAATCAACCACGCAAGCTCGTAACATGTCCTCTAAGGTTTGAATTGTACGTTCACTTTGTCCATCGGTTTGAGGATGATATGCGGTGCTCATGTCTAAACGCGTTCCCAACGCTTCTTGCAATGTACGCCAAAATCTAGAAACGAAACGGCCATCTCGGTCTGAGATAATCGATAAAGGTATACCGTGTCGGGCTACGATCTCCTTAATGTAAAGTTGTGCAAGTTTCTCCATTTTGTCCGTTTCTTTCATGGCAAGGAAGTGTGCGGATTTGGTGAGACGGTCAACAATAACCCAAATGGTATCATAACCGCCCGTCGTTTTTGGTAGCTTGGTGATAAAATCCATCGTTATCCTTTCCCACTTCCATTGCGGGATCTCGGGTTGTTGAAGTAGTCCGGACGGTCTTTGGTGTTCGGCTTTGACTTTGGAACATGTCAAACACTTGGAAACATAAGTAGCTACGTCCCTTTTGATGTTCGGCCACCAATATAGTTGTTTAAGGTCGTGGTACATCTTATTGGCACCGGGGTGAATCGAGTATCGTGACTTATGGGCTTCATCTAAAATAAGGCTTCGTAGGTCCCCATAACTAGGCACCCAAATCCTTCCGGCGTAATATCGGAGTCCGGTCTCCCTAATTTCGAATCGAGAGACGAGAATGTTCAAGAGCTCGTGTGAAAGGTTTTCATCCTTGAGAGCCTCATCTTGGGCTACCCGAATTTGGCTATTAAGGTTTGTGTGGATGGTGATGTTTAAGGCTCGGACACGAAGAGGCACCGCTCTTTCTTTTTAACAAACAAAATCGGAGCGCCCCAAGGTGAATGGCTAGGTTGGATAAAACCACGATCAAGTAGTTCTTGGATTTGACTTTGCAATTCTTGCATTTCAGATGGAGCGAGTCTATATGGTGCACGCGCTACGGGTGCGGCTCCCGGAATAAGATCGATTTGGAATTCAACCGGTCGATGAGGCGGAAGACCCGGCAATTCGTCGGGAAATACATCGGAATAGTCACTAACAATTGGCACATCATCGATGTGCTTCTCATCGGACTCGACTTTCTTAACGTGAGCAAGGATCGCAAAACAACCCTTACGGAGTAGTTTTCTAACTTTAATACACGAAACGAGGTTGAGTCCGGTGCAACTCTTATCGCCATAGACGATCAAAGGTTCACCATTCTCGATAGGAATTCGGATTGCGTTAAGATCACAAAGAATGTGAGATTTCGTTTTGACTAACCAATTCATACCGATTATTACATCAAAGCTTCCTAGTTCCATGGGTATCAAGTCAATTTCAAATTCCTTACCCAAAATGTTCAAAGTACACCCCCGGTAATATGTGTCGGCACTTAAGAGTTTTCCGTCGGCCACTTCGATGGAATAAGTAGTATCTAAAGGGTGTGGTGGAGTGCAAAGGGTAGGAGCTAAAGTCTTGGACACAAAACATTTATCGGCACCCGAATCGAATAAGCAAGTAACATAAGAGTTGTTGAGAAGAAACGTACCCGTGACTAGTTCATTGTCATCTCGGGCTTCCTCGGTGTTGATGTTAAAGGCTCGGCCTCGGTTGTTGGGGTTGGCTTTCTTCTTTGGGCATGAATTTCTATAATGACCCGTTTGACCACATTCGTAACAAGTGCCCGTCTTTGGTGCATTGGGCCACTTTCGAGCAACGGGAGTGGCACTTTTACAATCGTTGGCCTTATGACCAACTCCTTGGCACCGGTGGCAAATTAACTTGCCACATTCACCAAAGTGATGTTTTTTGCATTTGTTGCAAAGAGGTAGGTTCCCGGCATAACCCCTCTTGCCGTCGTTGTTGAAGGGCTTTTTGGTGAAGGTGTTGTTGTTGTAGTTGGTTGATGGAGTGGCTTCCCATTTCCTTTTGTTGCCACCCGACTTGTCCTCGGCCTTAGGAGCCGGCACTACGATTTCGTCAACCGTTTCAATTAGTTGGCGAGCCATGTTCATAGCGGCTTGATGAGTAGTGGGTTTGGATGACATCACCCCTTGTTTGATGCTTTTTGGAAGACCGAGCATGTAGAGCTCAATCTTTTGAGATTCGGGGTTAACAAGATTAGGACACATCAAGGATAGTTCGGCGAAGCGTTGATTATAAGCTTTAAGATCGTTTCCGACCGCTTTCAAAGCTCTTAGTTCTTCCTCAAGCTTTCGGGTTTCTTCGCGCGAAAAATATTCAACAATCATCTTTTCCTTTAGATCGGCCCAAGAGAGGGCATGAGCTTCATCGGTACCCACCGATTGAACATAGGTGTTCCACCATGTTAGAGCAATTCCGGAGAAAGTGTGAGTGGAGTATTTGACCTTGTCTTGATCCCGGCAACCGCTTATGCTAAAGACGGCATCGGTTTGTTCAAACCAACGAGTAAGCACAACCGGTCCCCCGGTTCCATCATAAGTGTGGGGTTTGCACCCCATGAAAGCTTTGTAGGAGCACCCTTCGCTAGAGTTACCGGCTCCTTGGTTGTTGTTGTTGGTGTGGTTGTTATTATTATTGTTGTTGGATGAGTGACCGGCCATGGCCGCATCTACGGCGGTGGCTATCATCCGTTCGAGAGCTTGTTCGGGAGTTTCATTGCGGCGTACACGACGAGGAGCCATTGTTCCTTCAAGACACAAGAATATCATTGATTAGTATTCTCAATAATACTAACCGTGATATAGAATAAAGATAAAGAGAAGTTTTTCCTCGACTCGCCTTAAATTCTTTATGTCATAATGTCGGAACGTTCATATGAGTCACCGTAATATAATCCCGGAAATTATATTACCCTGATTCATATGTGCATTCGACATCATTTCATATAGTCAAGGTGGCGCGTCAATCAAATTAAACAACGTGAGATTAAGATGAACTAAGAGTAGATATGAGTAGAAGCGTTCGAGTATAAATGCACAAGTAGTCAAGTAATTCCTACTTCAAGTCTATATGCCGGTTGTAGTCTAGACTCACCAATGTACCCTATGACTCGGGGTTGACACTAATGAACTCTAAATCCCTACAACCAACGCTCTGATACCATCTGTAGTGACCTGACCAAATCATCATTGACGGCGCCGTCTACTTAGGTCCCGTTACGTGGTCATAAGTCTTTAAAACAACGTTTGACCAAAAGATATGTCGCATTCATTTCAAATGTAAAGGTTGTTCAAGTTTACAAGAATAGTTCCACCACAAGTTACGATACAAAGTTTTAAGTACAAATGAAACTTATGCGACACAATTTAAAAGTATCCAAAAGACGCTCCATGTATGCATATATATACTCGACATCCAATGCAAGTACAAAAAATAATGAGCGGAAGCATGTATCATGTATCGTTCAAGGACCTGAGAAAAACATAGAAATCTGTCAACGAAAACGTTGGTGAAATCATAGGTTTAAGTAAGTAAGTACAAGTGAACCACAAGATTTGCATCAATGAAATAATAGTAATACATTCCAAAAGTTTGTTTCACGAGCACCCAATTATCAATGCTTAACATTCCTTCCATAGAACCCCATCACAATAGTGTTAGAACATACACTGTTTCTCGAAAATACATTTCATTCGTAAACGGTAGCGAACCGTTTGAATGAGGGTTTGTCAAACCCATATGGATCCATACAACATAAGTTCTCGCTTACACCCGGCAAGTGTAACTAATGATAATCGAATTGAGGATTTTGTTCTAAACTCGTATGTAGAATGTTTGTTTTCCTGTACTTGTGTTCACTTAGTAAAGAAATGTTTATGTTTTCTCATCCCAAATGTAAGTTCAAAAAGAGTAAAAGTGGGACTATGATCTCACCTTGAGTGCAAGAGTTAATAAAGTACTTCAACAAGTAGACGCGTGCAAAGACAAAGCTAGTCTTGACCTAATCATATAGGTTGTATCAATAACGGTAAACACAAACGGTCAAAGATGTTCAATTAGTTCTATGGCTCGTTACGACTCGATTATGTAGCATGTGAATCAATTAGTCAATTTTCATGCACGATACAAGTAACTAAGCATGTTAGAACGATCGTATAATTGTTTGGTTAAGTTTGACTAAAAGTCAAACTTGGTCAAAGTCAAAGTCAACGGGGTCGGATCGGGTGTCCGACAATTTTATCATGATGAGAAATCATTTATGAGCAGAATGGCCAAGTTTCATGTTAATCGGAGTTACGGTTAAGCGGGAAACATTTTGTGAAAGGAAAAATAAAAATTAAAATGAGCTGGGCATATGCGCGGCGCGCAAAGGGTTGCGCGGCGCGCACCCAAGTGTAAATCCTGGTCAGAACTTAACCACGAAGGCAAACATCTGGGATTTCTAATTTTGCGCGGCGCGCGGGTATATGCGCGGCGCGCAATACCTGGGAAACATGCAGTTTGCAGAAAAAGACCAAGTCACGAACCAAAACTCAAATTAACCTATTTTATGAACCGAAAACATCCAAAATGCATACTATATATCGTCGGAAAGGTAATTTGACAAGGAAAACAACTAAACACGTTTCATCAAACAAAAACATCAATTTCAATAACCGATTTTCCGTCAAGTGATCATTAAGAATCCATTTTCAAAGTTTCAAGTTCATCAAATGCATTTTAAGTTTCGGGAATCCAATTCACACATGTGATATGCCGTTTTGAAGGTAATCAAACACACATTGCAACGAAACACTTAATAACAATATCTCATAGCATTTGACGCATCAAAAGTTCATGTAAAGCTCATCAAACCCTAATCCAAGTTCACAAAATCATTAATCATGTTCTTGGAGTTTCCTTAATCAACCTATACATCAAAACGAAGCTAATGATACTAGTAACACTTTTAAAACATGCACTTTAACAATCTAACAACATTTGATCATTCAAAATCAAGGATTTAGCAAGTAATTTTCATATTGAACTAGTTACACCAAAAACAACGAATCGAGCATACAAATTACATACACGACATCACAATGAGCCATAGACACTAATTAACAACTTTATAACTCAAAAATCTCAAGAACACATAAAATTAGTGATTTTAGAAAGTTACCCAAATGAGATGAAGTTGGTATCAAATTCAAGAGGATGAAGAGAGGATTCCAAATATGTAGTTTATTTTGTTGTAAGCCTCCTAGATCGAATTTAGATGATAATTGAATGAATTTGGAAATTGGGTGTGTTCTTGCTAGAGAGAAAGAGAGAGAGAGTGAGAGATGGTTGAATGGTGGTGATTGGGGTAGACTAGGTGACCTAGTCAACTAGTTTGCCCCGTGTCAATTTTAGTCCCTCGAGTTTGTAGTCGGGTGCGGAAAATACCTAAACGGAATATTTTAAAACGCGTATTAACGGGAGATGTTATAAACATATAACGGAGTTTAAATTAGTATAACGGAAAAGAAAACGGAAAGGTGGAATGTTACATCACAAGTTATAGAAAATTTATGTTTATATGTTCGAAAACCTTCAATTATATCATTTTTAGCTTTTTTCCATAATTTAAAAGCGTCACGTCTTAGAGTAGTACGACTTACATTGTTATGTCGCGGTTGTAGTCGGTTCCGAATTAGCTCCGTAAGCTTTGGATTGTCGAAGTGATTGAAAGGAAGCCCTTGTTGAATGACAAACCTTGCCAAATGTTGACGAAGAGCTTCTTGATCGTATAAAAAAATCGAACCATCCCGACCAAGTGTAGGTTGTGTCGGGTCTTCTTGAACGGCTCCTTTACAACTTTTTTCAAGATGTTTTCTTAAAGTAGAGTTACCCGAAACACCTAGGAACTTAAAACATCTCTTGCAACGATCTCTTTCTTGATTATCGTTTATCAAGCACAAGTCGAAATTAGACCAAACGTCACCTTTTTGACTCGTATTTTTGATCATACGAACATCGTTGTTGGTATAACGTTGTGAAGATGTTGCAACGGAAGCGGAATCCGAAGCGGATGCTTGTGAATCATCCATTATAGGATTAGTAAGTAGAGTTTAGTGAGTAATTATAGTGTAATTATAGAGTATTTTGAGATTTAGAGAGAATAGAGAGAATTAGATGGTGTGCTTTCAACCAAAACCCAATACCATCTATTTATACTACACTTGAAGGGGTAAAATGGTCCATAAAAATTTAAAAAACTGCAAAAAAGGGTGGAAACGGCTATTTTTTTTGAAAGCCGAAACAGCAAGAAAATCCGGATTTTATCCGGTTTAAAAAAATCCGGATTTTATCCGGTTTTTATCCCGAAAAAATCCGGTCCCTATCGAACGTTTAGATCCGGTCGGATCCGGATCGGATCCAGGAACCAGTTTCGGTTCTGACTAAATCCGGATCCTGTCAGATCTGGTTCTGGTTTTTTTTCGGTTTTTTTTTCGGATCCGGTTTTTATGTGCACCTATATTGGATATATAAAGAATGATAACCTTTTATAGTTTTATGTATACAATTTGTTTACATCAACCATAGAAAAACGCGCGCATTTTTGTAATATTGTTTGCGTACCTTCTTATTATACTATTGCAATACATTAAAGCTCAAAAGTGCAAGACATATATGTAATACTGGCGTACTGCTACAAGATTTCTCAAAACTAGCAAACTGTAATGAATGAAAACAGAACATACATGTATACTTTACATGGTATTAGAAAGAAATTTGTGAGCCTTCTATTAAAAAAACAAAAAACACCAACACCCGGAAAAAACAGAATACTAATGTTATGCGAGGTGTATACGAAATAGTTATATTTTTATTGCGAAATACTATTAAATACGATACAATTTTACACAAGTTATTTATTTATTTATAGAGTGGATATACCTAAACCTTGCTATAACACTATAGGCAGTGTACCTAATCGTAGAGTAGTATAGTTTTTAGTATATAAGTATTATTATTATTATTATTATTATTATTATTATTATTATAAAAAGGGGTTTTTTTACTGTTTAGTGACCGGTTTGTCGATTTTATGTCTTAAGTCACAATTAAAACCTAATGTAAAATATTAAATATACAAATGACTTAATTTAAAGCGTAAAGTAAATGACGATAAATAAAAATGCGATAATTAAAAGTACGATAATTAAAAGTGCAATAAATAAAATGACAATAAATAAAAGTGCGATGAGATATAAAATAAAGGAATTATGCTTATTTAAACTTCCGTAATCATGATGTTCGACGTGTTGATTTTAGTTTATTACCATGGGTTAATTGTCATTTGTCCTGGATTATTCGATATGTCCATCTGGTTTTTGTCCATAACAGTCCATCAGTCATAAATATAAAGTGCGAGTGTCCTCGTAAAATAATCCTTATACCCGAAGTCAAATATTCCAACTAATTGGGGACTTAAACTGTAATAAGGTTTAATACATTGTTAATGATTACACCAGGTTATCGACTGTATGCAATCCAAGGTTTTAATACTTTATTAACAATTACACCAAGTGTCCTTGTATGTAATCCACCACTGTTTTAATGAGTCCATTGACTATTAATCCATTCCCGTGTCCGGTTAAATGAACGATTATTAGTACTTATAAATATCCCACCCATCGTGTCCGATCGAGTGTATATGGTTATTTATAGATACGTCAAATTGTAAATCTCTATATTAAATTAACGAACTATCATTCAGTTAAACAAATATAAAGCCCATTAATAGCCCATAGTCTAATTTTCAAAGTGTCGGTCTTTTGTTCAAACCCCAATTATGGTACAAAGCCCAATAACCTCGTCTTTAATATTTAGTCCAACATCACGATTACTTCGATTTAAATAAGCATAATTATAACTTAGCTACGAGAAATTAATTTAAAAAGGTTGAACATAACTTACAATGAGTATTAATAGCGTAGCGTTACACGGACAGAATTTCGACTTACAAACTTACAACATTCGCTACCATAACCTTATTATTATTAAACTTTAATATTAAAATTATAATTAAAATATAAATATAAATATATTGATAGAGTAAGAGATTAGAAAAAGGTGTGTCTATTTCGTCCGAAAAACGCTTCAATTTATAGATGTGGCCAACTACAGTGAACCATGCGATCGCATGGTTTTAAAGCCTCCAGGCCATGCGATCGTATGGCAGCCTTTTCCTGCTCACACATGATTCTAAAACGTGGTCTGCGCGTATTTATTTAATATATAATATAATATATATAATTTTATATAATTAATTATATATTATATTATATTCTTGTGCATTGGTGACTTGTAATTTTAGCTCCGTTACGTCGCGCGTTAATAGTTGGTTCATGTCCCGGTTCCGGATTTTTGAATGTCCTTGCGTACAATTTAATATCTTGTATTTTGCGTTTTGCGGCTCGTACTCTTGTAACTTTTAGACGTTTCTCATCAATAAATTGAACCTCTTGGATTGTACTTTGTATTTTTTAGCGTTTTGGTCATTTGCGTCTTCAATTCGTCGAATCTGTCTTTTGTCTTCACCTTTTATTATTTAAACGAATATCAGTTGTAAATAGAACAATTTCAACTAAAAGCTTGTCTTTCTTGAAGGATAATGCTATGAAATATGTGTTTGTTTTTAGCATTATCAAATATTCCCACACTTGAGCGTTGCTTGTCCTCAAGCAATATAGAACTTGAATATAACTTTACTAGAATCACTTCTTTATTCTTTACACTTTATACATCAGTGATTTTAATACGGCGGTATGAACAATGGTAGTAACGATGTGGTTTACAGTCCCACACGACTATAAAAATTTAGATCCTTTAGGAAATTGGATCTTTATGAAAACAATTGATCTTTTGAAAATTCAATCTAGCTTTTACCCTAGATAAGTTTTCCGGAATAACCCTTCACCGGCGTTTGCAAAATGTTTTTGTGGGTTTTGTGGGTTTCATATTTGAAAATTTTAGCTTAAAACTTGCGGTTTTGTGTCACCCACTTGCTAACCTTGTATTGGGAAAGCAACACGTCCATTTTACTTGCTCCCTATATTACATTTCGGTAAACTACCTTCCGGTTGTAAAGGAAAGCATTGAACAAGCAACTGTTAAGGCAATGTCCCATGACATGCTTTTGATTATGGTCTATATCTTGTCAGATGCAATTACTATCCTTTGTAGGAGCAATAGTAAAGATCACCCTATAGTTTTTTGGTCTGGCACAAGGCACTGTCTTCGACCATGCTATGCAACCACCGTTCTTACGGTTGACACCCGATTTAGTTCAGGTGACCTAATGAATTCCGGTGAATTTTTAGGATTTTACGTTCAATGGTAATGAACGCATTGAAAATAGGGTTTTCAGAAAATAAATCGGTTTGTAATTTGATCAAAATATTTTCTCGTTCAAGCTCGAGTTTAGATATCATCGAATTCCATGAGTTTGAATTCTCAATCTTTAAGGTCAATCTCAAGGATTGAGTAATATCAGTCTTAAAAGCTGATTTTTGATCTTTAAGGAGATTATCCTTTCTGGAGATCTGATTCATTAGTCTTATAAGCTAATTTACACGGTGCCCCCCATTGTACGAGAAAGATCCTCTTATGGTTAGGATAAGTCTGACCACTTGGCGACCCTGTTTGATGTTGAGGTCCGTGGATTTCCAGCTGATTTTCGAGAGAACTTTTCAAGGTTTTTTGTAGACTCTACAACTGGTCTGGACGACAACTTCCTGACCTAAATCAAGAAGCGCGTGTCTTTTTCTCAGAAGACTTTACTTCCTTTTAAATTTCATTTATATTACAATAAACTGGGTAAAACTGATTAATATCGTCCAAAATAAAAGTATCTTCAATTATTTGTACAAAAATATGTGATATATGTTCTAAATAACTTGGTAAATTTTTCCCACACTTGGCTTTTATTTTCCTTTCTTTGCCTTTTTATTCTCCTCTATTCCATTTTAAATGATTTCAAGCGTTTTGAGTTGTTTCTCAATTTATGTCCTTTTCGAGATAACAATAATTTCGGTATTAACACCTAGTTTTATCGTTCATAAATGTGTATAAACATGATTTTGAATTCATTTATTTGAAAATTTTTTAAATTTTTTTTTACTAGAAGTGAGTAATCAGTATATAAGACTAGGGCTGTTCTTTATTATCAAAGAGAACTAGATTCTAATACAACTACTGCGTTACTAGTATTTTTAATGGTAACAAAGTGTTTAAATTAAATTTTTAAAACCCGAAAGAATTTAACCACTTTCCACACTTAAGATCTTGCAATGCCCTCATTTGCAAGAAATCGGTAACAATTTAAATTATTGAGGGTAATTAGCGTAAAAAGATGATTAAAATTTTACCAAAGTTTCCAAACATATTGTTGTATGCTTTGAATGATAAATGGTGCACTTCATTTGTTCATTCCGTCTATTTTTATTTCACATATATTTTGCATTTTGTCGTCAAAATTAATAGCTTTTGCTGAACTTAATGCCAGTCTTTGAAAATGCGCTGTTTTACCCTGTTTTGTACAACTGACAATATACAAACATACAAATATAAACATGCATGATAATTTGAAATGGGACTTAATATCCCACTTTCAAATTATAAAAATGAAATATTAGTACAAAATAATAAACATATTAAACATTACATAAAAGTATCAAAATGTTAAGTGTTTAACATAAGTAGATAAAAATAATAAAAGATAAGAAATCACCAATGGAATACTATTGATTTGGATAGGGATTCCAATTCATATCGTCGTTCGGGTTCCATGGTTGGTGATAGGTGCCCTGATACGCTTGATTGGGGTAGTACAGGTCAAAGGGTGGTCGCATGTCGGGCTGATGTGATGGATAGTAAGCAGGTCGAGTCGGGATGTAGTTATTTGGTACCTGATATGATAGCTGGCTCATGATTTGGTGCTGATGAACTTGCCATCTATCGTGTTGGCGCCTCCTGGAAGTCTCATACTCATTCGCGGCTTGCGGATGTTGAGGCGTAGGATGCGGATGTTGTTTGATGAAGCTGGTGATGTTGGTGGTAATGATGGTACTGGTGGTGATGCTGGTTATGCTGCTGGTGCTGCTGCTGGTGTTCGTAGGTTTTGCACCATATTTTCTAAAGCCACTACTCGAGCGCGAAGCTCGTTGACTTCTTCTCTTACTCCAGGATGATTGGCGGTTCGGACTAGCGGATGAATAAGATCTGGAATTCTAGATAATATATACTCGTGGCGAGCTGTTCTGGAAATGAGGGTGAATATGGTGTTTCGGACTGGTTCGCCGGTAAGTGCTTCAGGTTCTTCGCCAATAGGACAATGTGGTGGGTGAAAAGGATCACCTTCTTCACTTCTCCATTGATTGAGTCGACTACGAACCCATCCCAAATTCATCCAAAATAGATGATGGCTAATTGGTTCGTTTGTTCCGGTTACGCTGCCATTGGAGCTCAAGGAATCAAGTGAGTAATCCATATTATGTGATTGGAATTAGGGTTTGATATGAAATGGATGTTGAATACTGAATGTTGTATTTGTCTCCTTGAATACGTATATATAGTAAAAAGATTTCCGTGATTTACGGAGAAAATTTAGGAAAAGTGTCAGACAAAATCTACTGGGATAGATATAATAAGATATGATGTGTCTATACTTCAATAATGGCAGTATGATGTGTCGAGATCATAAAATGATAAGTATGTAATCAGATAATCTTTCGATTAAAGACTTTCAATTCGTAATGGCCTATTCAGGTCTAGGGCTTGAGCTATAGGATCCTTTAAATCGGTAATCCAAACCCTTCCATTCTAGAGGTTCGTAGACGCCACTCGTCAATAAAATTCAATGATAAAAAATAACGAGAAAGCAAAGATTTAAAAGTAACGAATGTGAATAGTGATAACATTATAATATCTTTGAGATTCTTGATAACTCAATGACATTTTCCCAGTTCGCAAACCGATGCATAAAGCATAAGGCATATAGGTACGTAGTATAACAAGGAGTTATATACGTTTGAGTATGAATAGTAACAAATATAGGAGTTTCAAAAATATTTCATGTAATACATAAGTAATACACAAAACCATGATAGATGACATAGGAATGTCAAGAATTTCAGAATTCATGGTGTTGCATTTAAATGCGATGGCTTAATTGGATAATACTTAGGACAGTGAGCAGAGTTCTTATATTGGCTTGGTTCTAAGATAAGTAAAGTTTCTAAAGTATAGTGTAGCATTTAACAGTTAAAGGCAACAAGTAAAGGCACTATGGTCAAGGAAAGTTGTAGTCCTACATTGCTAAGGTACCTAATTATATAAGGGACACATAAAATGCAATCATGGTTCTTTACAACAAACTGCTCTGATACCAATCTGTGACATCCTCCAGATAGGGCCTGGAAAAATAACGTCACTAAATATATCAAATTACAGTTGTATAAACGAGAACGACTCTATATGAGACATTTTATTAAGTTTTGCAGCGAAAGATAAATAGATTACATTGTATTTAATGAACAACGCATTAAATGTCTTTAATTGATATGATATGAAATGAAGACTCCAAGCATGGCAAGCAATCATCATCAAAGCAGCAGATATACAGCGGAAGTAATATTTAAGTACCTGAGAATAAACATGCTTAAAAATTCAACACTAGATTGAGTGAGTTCATAGGTTTGTCATAAATAATAATTTCAGTAATAGTGTTAGACCACAAGATTTTTGTTCATAAGCTTGGTCTTGCAGGGACTAATTAGTAGATCTCGCAGATCCAAAAGTTATTCATAAGCTTGGTCTCACATGGACCAATTAGTAGATCACACAGATCCAAAAGTTATTCATAAGCTTGGTCTCGCAGGGACCAATTAGTAGATCACGGAGATCCAAAAGTTGTTCATAAGCTTGGTCTCACAAGGACCAATTAGTAGATCTCGCAGATTCAAAAGTTGTTCATAAGCTTGGTCTCGCATGGACCAATTTGTAACATCCCGCATTTTTCCGTTAAATTATTTTAACGCCCGTCTTTTTCTTTTTAAATAATACCCTTCGTATCTAGATTCGTATCCTTTGTTATGTAACATTTTAAATATTCTCGTTGTTGGAAGATAATGTCTCCCGTACTCTCGTGTAATTTAAAATATTCGATCGGTTAAATCCCGCACCGCTTCTAAACTCGAGGGACTAAAATTGACACGGGGCAAACTAGTTGACTAGGTCAACTAGTCCACCCCAATCACCACCATTCAACCATCTCCCTCTCTCTCTCTTTCTCTCTAGCAAGAACACACACACAAACCCCAACTTCATAAAATCATCATCTAAATTCGGGATTGGAAGCAAACTTCAAAACAAATTACATTTTCGTGATCCTCTCTTCATCCTCTTCATTTTGGTACCAACTTCATCTCATTTGGGTAACTTTCTAAAATCACTAGATTTTGTGTTCTTGATGTTTTTAACTTATAAAAGTGTTAATTAGTGTCTATGGCTCAAGTCTAACATGAATATATGATTTATATGCTCGATCTCGTTGTTTTAGTGTAACTAGCATGAACTTGAATTTTGATGTGTTGTTCTTGAATTTTGGATGATCATATGTTGTTAGATGTTGAAAGTTGATGTTTTAATTGTGTTACTAGCATCACTAGCTTCAATTTGATGTGTAGGTTGCCTTAGAAAACTTCATGAGCTTGATTATTGATTTTTGGTGGAATTGAGTTAGGGTTTGAAGAACTTGAAGTGATTATTTGATGCATTGAATGCCATGGATTATTATTAGTAAGTATTTAGTTGGATTGTATGCTTGATTACCTTCAAAACGGCACATCATATGTGTGAATTGGTTTCCCGAAACTCAAAATGCGATTGATGAACTTGAAACTTTGAAAATGGATTCTTAATGATCACTTGACGGAAAATCGGTTATTGAAATTGATGTTTTTGTTTGATGAAACGTGTTTAGTTGTTTTCCTTGTCAAATTACTTTTCCGACGATATATAGTATGCATTTTGGATGTTTTCGGTTCATAAAATAGGTTAATTTGAGTTTTGGTTCGTGACTTGGTCTTTTTCTGCAAACTGCATGTTTCCCAGGTATTGCGCGCCGCGCATATACCCGCGCGCCGCGCAAAACAGAAATCCCAGATATTTACCCCCTTTGGTTAAGTTCTGACCAGGATTTACACTTGGGTGCGCGCCGCGCAACCCTTTGCGCGCCGCGCATATGCCCAGCTCATTTTTGTTTTTATTTTTCCTTTCACAAAATGTTTCCCGCTTAACCGTAACTCCGATTAACATGAAACTTGGCCATTCTGCTCATAAATGATTTCTCATCATGGGAAAATTGTCGGATACCCGACCCGACCCCGTTGACCTTGACTTTGACCAAGTTTGACTTTTAGTCAAACTTAACCAAACAATTATACGATCGTTCTAACATGCTTAGTTACTTGTATCGTGCATGAAACTTGACTAATTGATTCACATGCTATATTAATCGAGTCGTAACGAGCCATAGGACTAATTGAACACCTTTGACCTATCGTGTTTACCGTTATTGATACAAACCTATTGTTTAGGTCAAGACTAGCATTGTTCTTTGTACACGTTTACTTGTCGAAGTACTTTACTACTCGTGCACTCAAGGTGAGATCATAGTCCCACTTTTACTCTTTTTGAACTTATATTGGGATGAGAAAACATAAACGATTCTTTTGAACTAAGTGAACACAAGAACGGGAAAACAAACATTCTACATACGAGTTTAGAACAAAATCCTCAATTCGATTATCATTAATTACACTTGCCGGGTGTAAGCGAGAACTTATGTTATATGGCCATATGGGTTGACAACCCTCATCCTTGACGGTTCGCTACCGTCTACGGATGAAATATATTTTCGAGAATCAGTGTTTGTTCTAGCACTAAGTGATGGGGTATACAATGGAAGGAATGTTAAGCTTTGATAATTGGGTGCTCGTGAAACAAACTTTTGGAATGTATTACTATTATTTCATTGATGCAAATCTTGTGGTTCACTTGTACTTACTTACTTAAACCTATGATTTCACCAACGTTTTCGTTGACAGATTTCTATGTTTTTCTCAGGTCTTGCACGATATGTGAAACATGCTTCCGCTTACTATTTGATACTTGCATCCGATGTCGAGTATACATGCATTTCATGGAGCGTCTTTTGACTTTACTTTAAACCGTGTCGCCTAGATTTCAATCGTATCTATAACGTTGTAACTTAACTTTTGGTTGAACAATTCTTGTAAACTTTGAAACAATCTTTATTTTGAAATGAAGGCGACATATTTTGGTCAAACGTTATTTTAAAGACTTATAATCAGGTAATGGGACCCACGTAGCCGACGCCGTCACTTGACGATTTGTCGGGGTCGTTACAGGTGGTATCAGAGCCTTGGTTGTAGGGATTTAGAGTTCATTTGTGTTCACCCCGAGTCATAGGGTACATAGGTGAATCTAGACTACAACCGGCATATAGACTGAAGTAGGAATTATTTGACTAATTGTGCATTTATACTCGAACTCTTCTATCATATCTAACTCGTATTCGATCTTGATCTTACGTTGATAAATTTTGTTGGTGCGCCACCTTGACTTTATGAAGTAATGTTAAATGCACATGAGAATCAGGGTAATATAATTTCCGGGATTATATTACGGTGATTCACATGGACGTTCCGACATTATGACATAGAGAATTTAAGGCGAGTCAAGGAAAAATTTTCTCTCTATCCTTATTCCATGCCACGGTTAGTATTGTTAAAAATACTAACCAACGATATTCTTGTCTCATGAAGGAACAATGGCTCACCAAGGTCAACACAATACTTCTCTCGAAACTCTAGAACAAGCTCTTCAACGAATGATAACCACCGCCGTGGGTACGGCCGTGGCCGATCACTTTTCTAACAACAACAATCATGGAGCCGGTAATTCAATCGAAGGTTGCTCCTACAAGAACTTCATGAAGTACAATCCTCCCACTTTCGATGGAACCGGGGGACCGGTTACTCTCACCCGATGGTTTGAACAAATGGAGACCGTTTTTAACACAAGCGGTTGTCGAGACCAAGATAAGGTCAAGTTTTCCACCCTCACTTTCACCGGTATTGCTCTCTCATGGTGGAACACGTATGTACAATTAGTGGGAAGCGATGAAGCCCACACACTCTCTTGGACCGAATTAAGAGAAAGAATGATCACCGAATACTTCCCGCGCGACGAGACTCGAAGGCTCGAACAGGGTCTAAGGAATTTAAAAACGGCCGGAAATGACCTCAAGGCTTATAATCAACGGTTTACCGAACTAGTCTCGATGTGTCCAATTCTCATGACTCCCGAATCCCTAAGAGTCGAACTTTACATGGATGGCCTCCCTAAGAGCATTCAACACAAGGTAATGACATCTCAACCCACTAACCTACAAGAGGCTTTAACAATGGCCCGCCAAGCCTTAGAAACGGTGAATGAAATGGAAGCACCGGCACCAATGGTCGAGAACCACCCGAGTAACAACAAAAGAACATGGGAAGCCTCTCAATCAAGCAACCACAACAATAACAACAACCCCGCCAAGAAACCTTTTACCTCCAACGACAAGAAAGGCTATGCCGGAAAACTGCCTTTTTGTGACGAATGCCACAAGCATCACTTTGAAGGATGTGGCAGGTTTCGCCACCGGCGCCAAGGACCCGTCGCTCGAAAGATGCCCAACGCACACAGAACGGGTGCTTGCTTCGAATGTGGCCAACTGGGTCATTTTAGGAATGTGTGCCCAAATAAGAAAATCAACCCCAACGCACGCCGTTGAACCTTCGACATCGACACCAAGGATGCCCGGAACGACGATGGACTAGTAACGGGTACGTTTCTTCACAACAAACTGTATATTTCATACTTGTTCGATTCGATTACCGCTAGACGTTTTATAACCAAGGATTTGACTCATGCTCTTTATATTCCACCTCTTTCCCCCAGATACTACTTAGACGATTTAAGTGACCGACGGAAAAATATTGTGTGCCTATAAATTTTATTGGAGGAAATACGTTAAGACTTTTGACTTGACACATATAGAACTAGGGAGCTCGGAACCTATTCGTAAAAAAAAAAAAAAAAAAAAAAAAAAAATGTTTCCCCATCATCTTGTATAGATTATTGTGAACTGAGTAATTTTCGGTTGGAAACCGATACCCTCTCCCTCGCATCCATGACCTCATGATTATTTGCACGAATCCCGTATGTTCCAAATCGACCTCCGTTCCGGTTATCATCAATTGGGGGTTAAGTGAGACGATGTCTCCTAAGCCACTTTCCGAACTCGCAACGTTAGTTGTAAATCTCTCTTAGTACCGCTTGATTTATTTAGGGCTCGCCCGTATCCATAAACCTCTTGAACCGCGTATGCAAATTCATATAGACTAATCTGTTATCGTATTTATAGATGACATCTTAACTTATTTAAGTAAAGAAGGAAAACGAACAACATCACCATCTTACGCTCGAACTTTTGAGAAAAGAGCAACTTTATACCAAATTCTCCGAGTGAGAATTTCTGTTGAACGAAGTCCAATTTTCTAGACCATGAAGTTAATGGTCAAGGCATTACAATCAATCTCGAAATCAAGCCACATGTAATCAGGAAACTCTCCCAACTCAGACTTGTATTCGTAAAAAAATCTTAGATCTCACCGGTTGTTACCGAAGATTCATTTCTGACTTTTCTCGTATTACACGACTTTAATCTCTCCGCGATCGAACCTTGAGCGTGATTCTTCACACCAACATTTCTAGCTAAATTCATACAACACCAGATGGGACTCAAATATGGAAATATTTCTACTTGGACGCCGAAAGGCATACTCCCTCGACTCGAAATCAACGGGACGGAAATTCGTTATTTTGCACGAAGAATTCGAATACTAAATTGTGGATCCGATCAATATTCTTGTCATCACGTACCACACTACATGCCTCTGTTATTTCACCGTTACCGTCTGATATTACTGGAAATTAAGATAACACACAATCCAACGATACTTCACTCTTCTTTGACTTAACGCCCTTGTGTTTCTGATAATCGATCAACTATTATTCAACCCCGAACTATACAACTACGTGTACTACCTCGTTTCTCTTTCAGACTTCAACTTTTGACAACTAGAGGCACGTTATAGCAACCTCGAGATGTAAACTCATCCTATTCTAAGTCCTCATTTCACTACTATCTTTACCGTTCGCATTTCCGTTTAAAGAAACTCCTTGTAACATTTCTCCATGGATAGAGAAACTCCTCATATTACATAAGTATTCGCCACGAGGGTGAATAGTCCTAACGAACATTTTTCGAACCCTAACTAACTTGTTCAAACGTATCTTAAGAGATTCTATTCCAACACGGTGTATCTTTGTCAATTATTCTGTATCGAAATACTCGTTTCACTTCTAGTTTTACAAGAAACCTTGGGAACCCGCTTAGACATGAGTACCGCGTACCACCCACAAACTGACGAACCGAGCAAACGAACGATTTACGTCTTGGAAAGACATCTCACAAACTCGTATTGTCACCTTTAGTAGATCACTCTTACAACAGTAGTTACCACTCGTGTGTTCACGCGCACTTTTCGAAACCTTATATGACCGCTAATGTCATACCCCTGTTCATTTAACCAAAGCATCAACCACCGAAATCTGAACTCCATCAAGAAACAACAATTGAGATCGTTCAAGTCCGAGAAGGGCTCGAGACAACCCATTGTCGCCAGAAGAGTTATACCAAACTTAGAGGAGAACCTCACAAATCCCAGTGTGTAACCGCGTAATATTGAGAACCCGCACCTTGGAAGGGTGTAATCCGTTTCGGGAATCAGGGAAAGTTAAACCCGCGACATGTTAACCCTTTTGAAACCTTGGGGCGTATTGGAACCGCTCCCTACCGTTTAGAACTTCCGACTCAATTAAGTTTCCGTTTACCCTACATTTCGTGTAACAAACTTAGAAACGTGTCCTGCGGAACAGGAACGTGCAATCCTGCTGGATACATCAACTATCGATGACAAACTTCTCTTCATAGGAAAACCAGTTGAAACCGGGGATCGTAAAAACCGAACCTTAATGCAACGTAAAACCCTGACTATCCAAATTCATGAGAACCCTCAAGAACGTACTTTCACTTATTCATAGCATTGACAACGTAAAGTCTCGAGTAAGAGATATCGACTACTACTTCCAACTAAATTTCGGGACGAAATTTCTTTTGAGGTGTGGATAATGTAACATCCCGCATTTTTCCGTTAAATTATTTTAACGCCCGTCTTTTTCTTTTTAAATAATACCCTTCGTATCTAGATTCGTATCCTTTGTTATGTAACATTTTAAATATTCTCGTTGTTGGAAGATAACGTCTCCCGTACTCTCGTGTAATTTAAAATATTCGATCGGTTAAATCCCGCACCGCTTCTAAACTCGAGGGACTAAAATTGACACGGGGCAAACTAGTTGACTAGGTCAACTAGTCCACCCTAATCACCACCATTCAACCATCTCCCTCTCTCTCTCTTTCTCTCTAGCAAGAACACACACACAAACCCCAACTTCATAAAATCATCATCTAAATTCGGGATTGGAAGCAAACTTCAAAACAAATTACATTTTCGTGATCCTCTCTTCATCCTCTTCATTTTGGTACCAACTTCATCTCATTTGGGTAACTTTCTAAAATCACTAGATTTTGTGTTCTTGATGTTTTTAACTTATAAAAGTGTTAATTAGTGTCTATGGCTCAAGTCTAACATGAATATATGATTTATATGCTCGATCTCGTTGTTTTAGTGTAACTAGCATGAACTTGAATTTTGGTGTGTTGTTCTTGAATTTTGGATGATCATATGTTGTTAGATGTTGAAAGTTGATGTTTTAATTGTGTTACTAGCATCACTAGCTTCAATTTGATGTGTAGGTTGCCTTAGAAAACTTCATGAGCTTGATTATTGATTTTTGGTGGAATTGAGTTAGGGTTTGAAGAACTTGAAGTGATTATTTGATGCATTGAATGCCATGGATTATTATTAGTAAGTATTTAGTTGGATTGTATGCTTGATTACCTTCAAAACGGCACATCATATGTGTGAATTGGTTTCCCGAAACTCAAAATGCGATTGATGAACTTGAAACTTTGAAAATGGATTCTTAATGATCACTTGACGGAAAATCGGTTATTGAAATTGATGTTTTTGTTTGATGAAACGTGTTTAGTTGTTTTCCTTGTCAAATTACTTTTCCGACGATATATAGTATGCATTTTGGATGTTTTCGGTTCATAAAATAGGTTAATTTGAGTTTTGGTTCGTGACTTGGTCTTTTTCTGCAAACTGCATGTTTCCCAGGTATTGCGCGCCGCGCATATACCCGCGCGCCGCGCAAAACAGAAATCCCAGATATTTACCCCCTTTGGTTAAGTTCTGACCAGGATTTACACTTGGGTGCGCGCCGCGCAACCCTTTGCGCGCCGCGCATATGCCCAGCTCATTTTTGTTTTTATTTTTCCTTTCACAAAATGTTTCCCGCTTAACCGTAACTCCGATTAACATGAAACTTGGCCATTCTGCTCATAAATGATTTCTCATCATGGGAAAATTGTCGGATACCCGACCCGACCCCGTTGACCTTGACTTTGACCAAGTTTGACTTTTAGTCAAACTTAACCAAACAATTATACGATCGTTCTAACATGCTTAGTTACTTGTATCGTGCATGAAACTTGACTAATTGATTCACATGCTATATTAATCGAGTCGTAACGAGCCATAGGACTAATTGAACACCTTTGACCTATCGTGTTTACCGTTATTGATACAAACCTATTGTTTAGGTCAAGACTAGCATTGTTCTTTGTACACGTTTACTTGTCGAAGTACTTTACTACTCGTGCACTCAAGGTGAGATCATAGTCCCACTTTTACTCTTTTTGAACTTATATTGGGATGAGAAAACATAAACGATTCTTTTGAACTAAGTGAACACAAGAACGGGAAAACAAACATTCTACATACGAGTTTAGAACAAAATCCTCAATTCGATTATCATTAATTACACTTGCCGGGTGTAAGCGAGAACTTATGTTATATGGCCATATGGGTTGACAACCCTCATCCTTGACGGTTCGCTACCGTCTACGGATGAAATATATTTTCGAGAATCAGTGTTTGTTCTAGCACTAAGTGATGGGGTATACAATGGAAGGAATGTTAAGCTTTGATAATTGGGTGCTCGTGAAACAAACTTTTGGAATGTATTACTATTATTTCATTGATGCAAATCTTGTGGTTCACTTGTACTTACTTACTTAAACCTATGATTTCACCAACGTTTTCGTTGACAGATTTCTATGTTTTTCTCAGGTCTTGCACGATATGTGAAACATGCTTCCGCTTACTATTTGATACTTGCATCCGATGTCGAGTATACATGCATTTCATGGAGCGTCTTTTGACTTTACTTTAAACCGTGTCGCCTAGATTTCAATCGTATCTATAACGTTGTAACTTAACTTTTGGTTGAACAATTCTTGTAAACTTTGAAACAATCTTTATTTTGAAATGAAGGCGACATATTTTGGTCAAACGTTATTTTAAAGACTTATAATCAGGTAATGGGACCCACGTAGCCGACGCCGTCACTTGACGATTTGTCGGGGTCGTTACACAATTAGTAGATCTCGCAGATCCAAAAGTTATTCATAAGCTTGGTCTCACATGGACCAATTAGTAGATCACGCAGATCCAAAAGTTATTCAAAGTTTGCCCCAAAGACAAGTTGTGTTTATACTTGTCGGTTAGGGATTTAGTCGGACATAGCCGGGTATAGCATAGTTTAAAGTTGGTACTTGTGTCTAGCGTGTAAAACAGTTATAAAAGTTGTGCATGTATTCTCAGCCCCAAAAATGTAAAGAGTAAAAGGATCTATAAACTCACGAAAAATCAGTTTTAGTATTCGTATTCATTTCATAAAAACAGTTATAAAAGTAGCGCATGTATTCTCAGCCCAAAATGTAAAGAGTAAAAGGGATCTATAAACTCACGAAAAATCAGTTTTAGTATTTGTATTCATTTCATAAAAACAGTTATAAAAGTAGCGCATGTATTCTCAGCCCAAAAATATAGATAAAAAGGGAACTATGAAAACTCACGAAAAATCAGTTTTAGTATTTGTATTCATTTCATAAAAACAGTTATAAAAGTTGCGCATGTATTCTCAGCCCAAAAATATAGATAAAAAGGGAGCTATGAAAACTCACGAAAAATCAGTTTTAGTATTTGTATTCATTTCATAAAAACAGTTATAAAAGTTGCTCATGTATTCTCAGCCCAAAAATATAGATAAAAAGGGAGCTATGAAAACTTACGAAAAATCAGTTTTAGTATTTGTATTCATTTCATAAAAATATTTATAAAAGTAGCGCATGTATTCTCAGTCCAAAAATATAGATAAAAAGGGAACTATGAAAACTCACGAAAAATCAGTTTTAGTATTTGTATTCATTTCATAAAAACAGTTATAAAAGTAGCGCATGTATTCTCAGCCCAAAAATATAGATAAAAAGGGAACTATGAAAACTCACGAAAAATTAGTTTTAGTATTTGTATTCATTTTATAAAACAGTTATAAAATAGTGCATGTATTCTCAGCCCAAAAATATAGATAAAAAGGGAACTATGAAAACTCACCTTAAATAGCAGTTGAAGTATTCCTTGAAAGGAATGAAATGAATGAAAATAAGTGACCGGGATCTCAACCTAGAGATAGAATGTACGATCAGATGTTGTCTAATAGACATAAGTATGGTAACTATACCAATGATAATGGTTTTCTAAAAGAAATTCCATTTTCCGAAAGGTTACTATCTATGGAAATTTTCCACTTTTAGTAACTTTCCAATTATAGAAAGTTCGGGTTATAATCTTTAACAAGACGTTGTACGACAATCTCAAATCTTGTTGTTATCATACAAGTCACTTGAATGATCAGTTGTTACCGGTTGGCCCATGATCTCTTGACCAAAATCTATGTTTGGCATTCGAGATCCACAAGCGTCCCATAATGGTACCAAGGATCACCCTAGGCCTTAAGTAGCGTTGAGGTTCATATATAGCGCACGTTATCTTGATTATAACCTTGGTGATAATAACGATAGTAATAATAATAATAATTGAAAATGAAAACATCACTCACGTATCAATATTGTGACTCAATATTGCAGGAAAAAGTACGCAGATGTAACGGACATTACAAATGCTAGGTTGACCTCACGAACAATACCCATAACCTCTATAGCTATAACCCATACTTTCCTTAGCTCTATCCCGCTCATAAAACCCGTTTTGAAATGACCCGCTCATGACTTCGTCGTAGTATTTTATGTATAAATAATAATATGTTATAATTCAGTAGGCTTATAACTACCTTTAGTGGTTTGATTCTTGATTAAGAATACTAATAATGAAGTGTAAGAACAAAGATGATAATGGAGAGAAAGAAAGAAACACTTTGTAAGTGTGAGAAATGGTGCAAGTTTAATGCTTGCATTCATGAGTATTTATAGCCTAAAATTTCAATATAAAAATACATATTTTATGTACCAAAATTGACTATATGTATACTAGTTTATAATTTTATTTTTAGTCAAGATAAGGATGTACTAGTTTATACTTTCCTTTTTTTTTTAATTTTTATTTATTTTTAGTCAACATAAGGATGTATTTGTTTAGGATTCTTTTTAGTCTCATTATTATTATTATTATTATTATTACATTTACTACATGATAAGTATTATTTTCTTTTTACTAATTCATTATATATATATATATATATATATATATATATATATATATATATATATATATATATATATATATATATATATATATATATATATATATATATATATATATATATATATATATATATATATATGTAACATCCCGCCTTTTTTCGTTTACTTTTCCGTTTAACTATTTAAATTCCGTTATATGTTTATAACATCTTCCATTAATACGCGTTTTAAAAATATCTCGTTTAGGTAATTCACGCACCCGCAACCGAACTCGAGGGACTAGTTTCGCTAAAATGCCAAAGAGGTGACTAGCATTTGACTAGTCAACCTACCTTCTCTTTCTTTTCCATTTCATTTTTCTTTTTCTTTCAATACTTTCCAATTTTCTCTCATTTCTCCATTTCAAGAATCACCATCTAAATCCAAGCTAGCGGGTGTCTTGCAAAACAAATTACATATTTGGAATCCTTGCAACTTCCTTTTCGATTCCATACCAATTTCATTAAATTTGGGTAACTTTCTAAAATCACTAGATTTTGTGTTCTTGATATTTTTAACTTATAAAGTTGTTAATTAGTATCTATGGCTCAAGTCTAACATGAATATATGATTTATATGTTCGATCTTGTTATTTTTGATAACTAGCATAAACTTGAAAGTTTGGTGTGTTTGATTGATGATTTGGTTGCTTAAATGATGTTAAATGCTATAAATGCATGTATTAAATGTGTTCCTAACATCACTAGCTTCAATTTGATGTGTAGGTTATTTTAGAAAACTTCATAAACTTGAATAGTGATTTTAGTGAATTTGGGTTAGGGTTTGATAAGCTTGAAATGAATATTTGATGCATTGAATGCCATGAATTATTGTTAGTAAGTAGTTAGTGTATTGTATGCTTGATTATCTACAAAACGGCGTGTTTTATGTATGCATTAAATGCCCGAATTATAAATGTGCACTTGTAAAATTTGAAGCATTAAATGTGTGCATTGATTGATCATTTGATTTGAAAAGTCGGTTATTGCAAATGATGTTTTTGGTTGTTGAAATGTGCTTAGTCGTGTTCCTTGTCAAATTACCTTTCCAACGATATAAGATACGAGTTCTAAGTGTTTACGGTTTGTGTTTTGTGTTAGTTTGAATGTTTATTTGAGACTTAGAAAACTGAAACTGGCCAGGTACCAGCTCGCGTGTAATGCCGCGGCGCGGCCAGCCTTTGTCGCGGCGCGACATAAGGCGTGTCCAGCTTCTGACCTACATGGTCAAAATATGAAAAATGTTTGGCACGCTATGGACTTCCGATTCACATGTAACTTGTTCTAACATGCTTATATATGAATAAAAACCTCAGAAAAATAGTTCGGGACCCGACCCGAACGTGTTGACTTTTTTGTTGACTTTGACCGACCAAAGTTTGACTTTTTGTCAAACTTAACCGAATGATTATGCAATCTTTCTAACATGATACTATACTTGCATCTTGCATGAAACTTGACAATTTGATTCACATGCTACATAATCGAGTCGTATTGAGCCATAGGACTAATTGAACATCTTTGACCAATCGTGACTATCGTTATTGATACAACCTATTTGTTTAGGTCGAGACTAACATTGTTCTTGCACACGTTACTTATTGAAGTAAATTTACATTCATACACTCAAGGTGAGATCAAAGCCCCACTTTTCAAATACTTTTTGCAACATCCTTGAATCGGGCCTAGTTGAAATGGTCTATTTTGCCGTTGTGTGGTTTTATATGTTTTTATTCTAATTAACATTTATGGTTATTTGATGACGTGGTTAGGACCAGTTTGTGACAAGGGTCACAGAACAGGTTTGTTTATTTAATTTGGACTTCGTTTGGGTTGCCAAATGATGTACGAAAGATATCAGATAACTGATAAATACCCGTGTGTCACACAGTGTGGGAATTAAACCCAATTAAGTGACTAGTGGGCTGTGTTCTTCTTCCCATTTCTAGAAAAATCCCAAACACTCCCGTACCCTCCCTTTCACCTACAATCAAACCCTAATTCTAATCTTTGATCTAGAGCTCGAATCGTTTACATTTTCGTGTTCCTTGTGATTTACTGATTCTAACAAGGTAAGATTCATAGCTTTTCATGCTTTAATCTTCAAGAAAATGGTGTTTTAAGTGTATTTGTTCAAAAGCTTGAATTTGGGTCAAAACAAGTGATTTAAGTGTTGTTATGGTCAAATTGTTGTGGGTTTATAGTCTATAACATGTAGTAATTGAGTTGTGGTAAGTTTTGATGTCGAAAACGAGCTCTAGATCGAGTTTTGGTGAATTTAGCTTGAAGTCCGTAGCCTATGTTCAGTTTCTGAAGAAGATGAACACAGTCGGCCGACTGTCAGTCGACAGTCGACCGACCTACGTAGTGAACCGACCGATTGACAGACAACCGACCGACTGAGTATTGACTTTCGGCCGAGTGTGGATATACCAAATGAATCGGCCGACTGGGAATGTCAGTCGACCGGTTGTGTCGACAGTCGACCGACTGTAAGAGTCAGTCGACCGACTGAGTGTCCAGGGCAGAATATTTTACCAAAGTGTTGAGTTTTAGCCGTTATGCTGCCCGTTTGTATTTTGATGATTTTGATGTAAATTTTGAAAGTGCACAAGTGTTAAGGAGAAAAATTTTAGCGGACAGTTTTTCTGACAAAAATTTTTATATTGTGTTATTTGGTGTTAACGGACAGAAACTAACTTGTGTATATGTTTTCTCAGGAGAAAAGGAGAAAGAGAAGGTTCAGTAATTAGATAGCTGAATACCTTCTCGTTTGCTGGTATTTGGTGAGTGGGACTAACCGGAGAATATAGTATATTGTAGCATGTTATATTATGATTGCCATGCTTGTTAGATATACTTATTGTTGTGATTAGTTAGTACCTTGTGATGACTGCATGTTAGTTGATGCTTGTCTGCTGGAGCCCAGTGCGTCCCTATCTTGTGGTAGCCTAATTCGATAGGAGAGATCAACCTGCGGGTTGGGTTCCTCATGTGGTAGCCTATTTGCATCCGTGTAGTATATGTTTGAATGATGCGTACGTCGCGTGTGGATGATTTATGCAGCACGGTATGTAGGAGGAACTTCCGGTAAACCCCAGCCCGATCAACTGGAGGTTAATGGTTTGGCCGAACCGCCGGAGTCTCTGTAGACTGCACTACTGGGTGATGTTTGTGTGTTAGACTATGTGACATGATTAGTATAACACTTATGTATACTATGGCCTGTATACTATGGACGGAGTTGGTGTACTCGACCTATTAGGTATTCCAGGTTAAATTGATCAGTGAATTAGGAAGTTTATTGGATTTAATCAAGTAGAAGGATAAAGATGAAACGATATGGGTTCTTTGTAAAAGATGAGGAGTGACAGGTACATGTTGTTCTACTTTGGGGTATGATTCCTTCTTGCGATGTTAAATGTGTGATGTGGTATGATAAATCAAGAGGCGAAGTTGGATTCTTGCAGAGATAATATATATATAGAGGATTTATCAACTTATGGGATACAAAGCGTTACAGTGTTCGGCAAATCAGAGATTGAGTTCTGGGGTGGGGTCCGGGGCACAGACTTTATCAGCCGGGTGATCTTCTGCTCTTGTTGTTGGACAGGAGGGGAGAAACCCCACAGATGATATAGTTGGAGCTTGTTAGATGTTGACGGAGGCTTGTGATACATAAGATGACTTAAATGCCGGTACGTGTTTTATTACATTTTGTAATTTGTTAGTGCATATTGTAAGTCGTCATTTGTGGATATGTATGCTTCATAAATGTTGTTTGATGTGGTAGTGGAAACGGTTAAATGGCTTTAGAAAATTTTCCTTTTTAGCTAGTACATAGTGGCTTAGTTACTGTAGCGTGTTTACATGCTAGTTTGGATTTGCTACTTTTATTGTATGCAACATGTTAGATTTGTTAAGTACTATGCTTTAGGTATTAGTTAGTATGACTGATTTTGATTGGCCTGTTAGTCCGGAGTTGATCTGATATTGTTATGCGTACTTTGGTTGTATTAAATTAAGACTTGTAAGAAGTCTTTCTCTTTACCATAGACTGGTTGGACACACGTAGTGACCAGTGGGGACTGTTTAGGTAGTAGTTCCCTTATTTCTTGACCCGAGACTTGTACCTTAGTTTGTGGCCGTATGATATGTAGTCTGTAGGTTTACAGACTGTGACTGAAACAGTAGGTGACTGGCCTAGTAGTGATATTATATGCTTGGACTTGTTGTGTGGAACCTGTAGGGTTGTCAAGTAGAACTATCTTCCTACTTTGGTTTAACATCACCTTGTGTATGGTCCTTAGAAATTTATTGGGGGAGGCTTTCCTTATTTGGTCTCTTGAGGAGATAGAGACAGACTTTGACTTGACCTTAGATTAGATAATAATTGTACTACTGACTTCAAGATCAGTGGAAGTGTCGAACGATGTTTTGGGAATATCGTGGCTAGTATTTTCTTAGAGTAAATTGGTATGGTTTGACCATGATTATTTCCAACGGTAGTGAGATCTCATTAGTTGACAGTTGTGACTATATACGGCGGGAATGTGGGCGGTGAACCGTGTGAACCCTTTAGAGAATATGTGACTTTTGACTTAGAATTGTGATTGGAACATCGTTGGAATTGCATGGTATGATTTAATATATTCCTATACTTTGAGAGTTGTGTGACATTTGTACTTGACGATTGTAATCTCCAGGGATATGAATGGTAATGATGGGGTTAGTTATTGGTTGATGATATCATGTTCTGAGGGAACTATAACTTCTTCATTTAACAGTTGTAACTGTAGAGGATTTGGGTAGAAATGTCAGGATTTACCAGTGTGTTTGCAAAAGTGGATCAGTTGGGTAAATTCGAACAGTGTGATTGTGACAGGTGCGTTAGTATACCGAGATAGTTGCAATCAGGTGATCCAGTTAGAAACTTTACGTTAGAATAAATTTGTATTAGTGGATTGTAACTATCAGTGACCAGAGGAACATACTGTGATAGATTGACAGACTTGATTAGGGACTTGCTCCGAAATACTCGAAATGAAAATATGATTTAGGATGATGTATTACGTCTGGCCAACAAAAATACATCATGGTAAATCATGCAGTAGTTTCGGGAGTCGGAGGAGACGTAGCAAGTGACGAATAAGATGATAATTGATGTTTGGTATATATATGGTTTCGATGGATTGTAAACTATAGTTTGATTATGTATATATGAAATCTTCTTAAAGAAAGAAACTTGATAGATAATGATTGATATTTATTAGTGGAATTTCCTTTAATGTCGGTTTATTGCGATTTTTCAGAGGATTTTGATCAGAAGTTGACTTTCAGATTTGGTATTGATCGTTGGACTGGAATTAGATATTGGTTTATTATTGGTTAAACATTGTTAAATTGCGAATCTTAATGGAGTTTTAACCAAGTGATAACCTTACTGAGGTAGTGTGCGGTGTCCGATTTGTATGCTGAGATTATTTGATGGATATAACTTGTTAATAACCGTGTCATAACAGTATACGTGGATATCCGTTAGTATAAATCATTGATGGTATGATTGAAAGTGGTTTGAGAATCGTGTTTGTAATAATTCTTATTGTTGAAGAGATGATCAGAGATATATTCTAGTCGATGGATTATTGAGTATATATAATAATATTCTTGCGAGAATTGTGGTTAAATTCTTAAATACCTGGTTAGTAATGGGTATGTAACTACAAATTTGGGTAAGTTTAGTGAACCAGTGTTGACATTGTGGTTCAGAAATTGCGGGAATTGATTGAACAAGTGTTTTCAAGTAATGTGATGACGACGAATTTATGGTTTAGATGAATTGAATTGGAAAATTCGATGGAGTTATCTAATGGGTAATCTCGTAACCTGATGATATGGTTTACATATGATGAATTAAAAGTGGATTTCCATTCGTCTTTATGATGTGTGATGTGCAATTGTCGTTCTAATGTAGAACTTTTTATGGAGAATTGACGGAAACCAAAATGTTAGTGATAATTGATGGGTTAAATGGTGAACAATTACCTATGACTGGGGAAAAAGTGTGAAAATTTATTAGAATCGATGACGGATTGATGTATTGTCTATGTGTTGTTTCCTGTTTAAAAGGAGTTTAACGGTAGATGGTATTGCACTGATGAGTTGTTATCCTTTTATCTTAGAACTCGGATAGAAAATGACTTGCGCAGTTTTTGAAATATGATTGACCGATGGTACTTACTTACGTGTGCAAGAGAAGAGTGTGATACTATGGTCAATTGTGTAGTAAATTGTCTGACTATTGTGCTGTATGATTGGAATTTAGTGAATTAGAGGAATATCTGTTGCATGTACTTAGAAATTTTTAAGAAAGATAACTGCATAAAAGAGATAGATGCTATGACAAAATGAGTAATTTGTTGATAACAGATGACATAGTGATTTGATATGGACCTTGATCTATGAGAGGACCGTGGAAATTGAGAATGCTGATTGTTAGAACTACGAACTTTGTGGTAACCATAATTATTATTGACGGTGTTTGTCATGAAAGTTAGTTATCCTTTACATCTTGTTAGAAACGGTGGTTGGTTTTAAATGATAAGAGTTTTGATTTGGTTATTGATTTTGGTAAGTAAATTTGTTGATTTTGTTGATGAGAAAGACCCTGGTGGTGATTTAACCGACTATGTGTGTTGGAGTACTTGTGTATCGTACGTTTGACTAGCACTTAGATTAGAGAACAGTGGATGTGATTAGAACCTGTGACTTTACTTGTTTTGGTAGACCAGATTCCGAGGACGGAATCTCTTTAAGGGGGGTAGATTTGTAACATCCTTGAATCGGGCCTAGTTGAAATGGTCTATTTTTCCGTTGTGTGGTTTTATATGTTTTTATTTTAATTAACATTTATGGTTATTTGATGACGTGGTTAGGACCAGTTTGTGACAAGGGTCACAGAACAGGTTTGTTTATTTAATTTGGACTTCGTTTGGGTTGCCAAATGATGTACGAAAGATATCAGATAACTGATAAATACCCGTGTGTCACACAGTGTGGGAATTAAACCCAATTAAGTGACTAGTGGGCTGTGTTCTTCTTCCCATTTCTAGAAAAATCCCAAACACTCCCGTACCCTCCCTTTCACCTACAATCAAACCCTAATTCTAATCTTTGATCTAGAGCTCGAATCATTTACATTTTCGTGTTCCTTGTGATTTGCTGATTCTAACAAGGTAAGATTCATAGCTTTTCATGCTTTAATCTTCAAGAAAATGGTGTTTTAAGTGTATTTGTTCAAAAGCTTGAATTTGGGTCAAAACAAGTGATTTAAGTGTTGTTATGGTCAAATTGTTGTGGGTTTATAGTCTATAACATGTAGTAATTGAGTTGTGGTAAGTTTTGATGTCGAAAACGAGCTCTAGATCGAGTTTTGGTGAATTTAGCGTGAAGTCCGTAGCCTATGTTCAGTTTCTGAAGAAGATGAACACAGTCGGCCGACTGTCAGTCGACAGTCGACCGACCTACGTAGTGAACCGACCGATTGACAGACAACCGACCGACTGAGTATTGACTTTCGGCCGATTGTGGATATACCAAATGAATCGGCCGACTGGGAATGTCAGTCGACCGGTTGTGTCGACAGTCGACCGACTGTAAGAGTCAGTCGACCGACTGAGTGTCCAGGGCAGAATATTTTACCAAAGTGTTGAGTTTTAGCCGTTATGCTGCCCGTTTGTATTTTGATGATTTTGATGTAAATTTTGAAAGTGCACAAGTGTTAAGGAGAAAAATTTTAGCGGACAGTTTTTCTGACAAAAATTTTTATATTGTGTTATTTGGTGTTAACGGACAGAAACTAACTTGTGTATATGTTTTCTCAGGAGAAAAGGAGAAAGAGAAGGTTCAGTAATTAGATAGCTGAATACCTTCTCGTTTGCTGGTATTTGGTGAGTGGGACTAACCGGAGAATATAGTATATTGTAGCATGTTATATTATGATTGCCATGCTTGTTAGATATACTTATTGTTGTGATTAGTTAGTACCTTGTGATGACTGCATGTTAGTTGATGCTTGTCTGCTGGAGCCCAGTGCGTCCCTATCTTGTGGTAGCCTAATTCGATAGGAGAGATCAACCTGCGGGTTGGGTTCCTCATGTGGTAGCCTATTTGCATCCGTGTAGTATATGTTTGAATGACGCGTACGTCGCGTGTGGATGATTTATGCAGCACGGTATGTAGGAGGAACTTCCGGTAAACCCCAGCCCGATCAACTGGAGGTTAATGGTTTGGCCGAACCGCCGGAGTCTCTGTAGACTGCACTACTGGGTGATGTTTGTGTGTTAGACTATGTGACATGATTAGTATAACACTTATGTATACTATGGCCTGTAGTTAGTCGTACTCACGCTTCGTGCTAATTCCCCTCCATCTCCTCCCTGCAGGTTGTTAGCTTTTGTAGATAGTGCTTTTGGGAGAAGACGGGCATGATGATGTTATGTTTGACTGGGTTAACTCTGATGTGGTCTTTTAGAATATGAACCGTGTACCTTTGAAAACAGAATGTATTTACGTCTCTTCTTATTAATATGTAAATTGTTTTAATGACACGTGACATCGGTTTGTACAAATGTTGATATCGTAATTAATTAATATTATGCTTCCGCCACGTATTAAAAAAAAATAGTGGTGTCACAAGTTGGTATCAGAGCTTAGTTTGGCTGCATGTACATTGTGGTCTAAATGTCATGTTCCCAAACTTAGTAGAGTCATGTCAAACATAACATGCTGGGGATGGGTTAAGTGAGTATGAGGACCGGTTGTGTGTTAGTTGTTAGTACTAACCGAGTTTATACTAAGCTTTGGTGTAAGATGATGTGCAGTACAGGTATGATTGATAGTGACGGTAACGCTGTGACCCCAACGCCCCTAGAACAGTTAGAGCTGCAGAGTACAGATTTATATCAGGTGAAGAACCTCGGAGACAGATGTCAAGGTTGTAAGGACAGTTATTTAAGATTCAGGGCAGGTAATATACGTTAGAGCAGTAAGTACAAGTGGACTTAGATATTATACTTCAGATCAGACGGTCTAGTCAGTGTCAGGTGGATGTTCAGTTTCTGCTTAGATGTAACCGCGATGGATAATATTTTAGTCACCGATGATACAACCTCGACAACAGTTCGACAACCGTACTATTATCTGATACAGAAGCATTCGTCGCCAGTAGTAAAAGTAATAAAATAATGATAATAATAAAGAAAAAGATTCTGTTGGACGGAGTTGGTGTACTCGACCTATTAGGTATTCCAGGTTAAATTGATCAGTGAATTAGGAAGTTTATTGGATTTAATCAAGTAGAAGGATAAAGATGAAACGATATGGGTTCTTTGTAAAAGATGAGGAGTGACAGGTACATGTTGTTCTACTTTGGGGTATGATTCCTTCTTGCGATGTTAAATGTGTGATGTGGTATGATAAATCAAGAGGCGAAGTTGGATTCTTGCAGAGATAATATATATATAGAGGATTTATCAACTTATGGGATACAAAGCGTTACAGTGTTCGGCAAATCAGAGATTGAGTTCTGGGGTGGGGTCCGGGGCACAGACTTTATCAGCCGGGTGATCTTCTGCTCTTGTTGTTGGACAGGAGGGGAGAAACCCCACAGATGATATAGTTGTAGCATGTTAGATGTTGACGGAGGCTTGTGATACATAAGATGACTTAGCTTCGTGCTCACTTAGCTTCGTGCTAATTCCCCTCCATCTCAAAAGTAGAGATGTTAGATGTTAGTCGTACTCACTTAGCTTCGTGCTAATTCCCCTCCATCTCCTCCCTGCAGGTTGTTAGCTTTTGTAGATAGTGCTTTTGGGAGAAGACGGGCATGATGATGTTATGTTTGACTGGGTTAACTCGGATGTGGTCTTTTAGAATATGAACCGTGTACCTTTGAAAACAGAATGTATTTACGTCTCTTCCTATTAATATGTAAATTGTTTTAATGATACGTGACATCGGTTTGTACAAATGTTGATATCGTAATTAATTAATATTATGCTTCCGCCACGTATTAAAAAAAAATAGCGGTGTCACACTTTTATACTTTTAAAATCGTGGGATGAGAAAACATATACATTACATACTTATATATACTTTTCACATGTATATATATACTTTTCATACTTTGATACTTTGAATACTATACGAAAGCAAAGATACATACGAGTTAGAACGAAAATCCTCAAGTCCAATTATCATTAGTTACACTTGTAGGGTGTAAGCGAGAAATTATGTTGTGTGGCCATGCGGGTTTGACGAACCCTCATTCAGATGAATGAAACGTACTTTCGATGTATAGTGTAGGTTCTAACACTATTATGCAGAGGTAAGATTCAGTTAAGCTTGATAATTGGGTGCTCGTGATACAAACACATCTTTTGAGATGTATACGCTTGATAAACGATTTATACTAAACCTTGTGATACAAATATACTTTATGCATACAACTATGATTTCACCAACGTTTTCGTTGACAGATTCTTTTATGTTTTTCTCAGGCCCTTGAATGCTTAATGATACATGCTTCCGCTCATTACTTTTGATACTTGTTTGGATGTCGAGTATACATGCATACGTGGAGCGTATTTTGACTACTTTCAAATTGTGTCGCATATGTTTCATTTGTACTTTAAACTTTGTTATGTAACTAGTTGTCGAACTATTTTGTAAACCTTGAAACATCTCTACTTTTGAAATGAATGCGACATACTTTTGGTCAAACGTTGTTTTAAAGACTTATGACCATGTAACGGGACCTAAGTAGACGGCGCCGTCAATGACGATTTTGTCGGGTCGCTACAGATGGTATCAGAGCATTGGTTGTAGGGATTTAGAGTTCATTGGTGTCGACCCCGAGTCATAGGGTACATTGGTGAGTCTAGACTACAACCGGCATATAGACTTGAAGTAGGAATTACTTGACTACTTGTGCATTTATACTCGAACTCTCATACTCATATCTATTCTTTATCTATCTTAATCTCACGTTGTTTAATTTGATTGACACGCCACCTTGACTATATGAAGTAATGTCGAATGCACATATGAATTAGGGTAATATAATTTCCGGGATTATATTACGGTGACTCATATGAACGTTCCGACATTATGACGTAAAGAATTTAAGGCGAGTCAAGGAAAATTTTCTCTCTATCTTTATTCCATATCACGGTTAGTATTATTTAGAATACTAACCAACGGTATTCTTTTGTTTTGAAGGAACAATGCCTCCTCGCCGTGTGCCACGCCGTGAAACTCCCGAACAAGCACTACAACGAATGGTGGCCATCGCCGTAGAGGCGGCCATGGCCGGTCACTCCACCACCAACAACAACAATAACAACAACCACAACAACAACAACAACCAAGGAGCCGGTAACTCTAGCGAAGGGTGCTCCTACAAGGCTTTTATGGGGTGAAAACCTCACACTTATGATGGAACCGGGGGACCGGTTACACTCACTCGATGGTTCGAACAAACGGAGGCCGTCTTTAGTATAAGCGGTTGTCGGGACCAAGATAAGGTCAAATACTCCACTCACACTTTCGCCGGTGTCGCCCTCACGTAGTGGAACACCTATGTTCAATCGGTGGGTACCAATGAAGCTCATGCCCTCTCTTGGGCCGATTTAAGGGAGAAGATGATTGTTGAATACTTCCCTCGCGAAGAAACTCGAAAGCTCGAACAAGAGCTAAGAACTTTGAAGGCGGTCGGACACGATCTCAAGGCCTATAACCAACGCTTCGCCGAGCTATCCTTGATGTGTCCTAATCTCGTGAACCCCGAATCTCAAAGGGTTGAACTCTATATGGATGGTCTTCTAAAGAGCATCAAACAAGGTGTGATGTCCTCCAAACCCGCTAATCAACAAGCCGCTTTGAACATGGCCCGCCAATGGATAGAAGCGGTGGATGAAGTAGTAGTACCGGCACCTAAGGCCGAGGATAAAACGGGCGGCAACAAAAGAAAGTGGGAACCCTCTCAATCAGGCAACAAAAGAAAGTGGGAACCCTCTCAATCAAGCAACTACAACAACAACCCCGCCAAGAAGCCTTTCACTCCCGACGGTAAGAAAGGTTATGCCAGAACTTTACCGTTTTGCAACAAGTGCCACAAACATCATTTGAGTGAATGTGGAAGGCCGTATTGCATCAAGTGTCAAAAGAGTGGCCATTTGGCCCATAAATGTAGAAACACCGCTCCCGTTGCTCAAAAGGGGCCCAATGCACCAAGACCGGGTGTTTGTTATGAATGTGGCCAACCGGGTCACTATAGAAATGCATGCCCGAAGAAGAAAGCCAACCCCAACACACGCGGCCGAACTTTTAACATCAACACCGAGGAAGCCCGAGATGATAATGAATTAGTTACGGGTACGTTTCTCCTCAAAAACACTTATGTTACTTGTTTATTCGATTCGGGTGCCGATAAGAGTTTTGTATCCAAGACTTTGACTCATTCTTTTAGCACTCCACCACTTCCACTAGATACCACTTATACCATTGAAGTGGCCAACGAGAAACTATTGAGTGCCGACACATATTACCGGGGGTGTACGTTAAACATTTTGGGTAATGAGTTTGAAATTGACTTGATACCCATGGAACTAGGAAGCTTCGATGTAATAATCGGTATGAATTGGCTAGCCAAAACGAAATCTCACATCCTTTGTGATCTTAACGCAATCCGAATTCCTATCGAGAATGGTGAACCATTGATTGTCTATGGCGACAAGAATTGCACCGGACTCAACCTCGTTTAGTGCATCAAAGTTAGAAAACTACTCTGTAAGGGTTGTTTTGCAATCCTTGCCCATGTTAAGAAAGTCGAGTCCGATGAGAAGCATATCGATGATGTGCCAATTGTTAGTGACTTTTCCGATGTATTTCCCGATGAATTGTCGGGTCTTCCACCTCATCGACCGGTAGAATTCCAAATCGATCTTATTCCGGGAGCCACACCCGTAGCACGTGCACCATATAGACTTGCTCCATCCGAAATGCAAGAATTGTAAAGTCAAATCCAAGAACTACTTGACCATGGTTTCATTCAACCTAGCCATTCACCATGGGGCTCTCCGATTTTGTTTGTTAAAAAGAAAGACGGATCCCTACGAATGTGCATTGATTATCGTGAACTAAACAAATTGACGGTTAAGAACCGATATCCTCTTCCTCGCATCGATGACCTCTTTGATCAACTACAAGGGTCTTGTGTATATTCGAAAATCGATCTCCGCTCGGGTTATCATCAATTAAGGGTTAAGGGGGAAGATGTCTCCAAAACCGCTTTCCGAACTCGTTATGGTAGTTATGAATTCCTTGTCATGCCGTTTGGTCTCACTAACGCACCGGCAGTATTCATGGATCTTATGAACCGCGTGTGCAAACCGTATCTTGACAAATTCGTTATCGTGTTCATCGATGATATTTTGGTTTATTCTAAAAGTGAAGAAGAACACGAGGAACACCTTCGACTTGTGCTTGAACTTTTAAGACAAGAACGACTCTATGCCGAATTCTCCAAGTGTGAATTTTGGTTGAAGGAAGTTCAATTTCTTGGTCACGTTGTAAGTGACCAAGGTATTAAAGTCGATCCATCGAAAATCGAAGCCATTAGTAAATGGGAGACTCCTACTACTCCTACTCACATTCGTCAATTTTTGGGTCTTGCCGGATACTATCGTAGATTCATCAAAGATTTTTCTTTGGTTGCTCGTCCTCTAACCGCGTTAACTCATAAGGGAAGAAAATTCGTTTGGGCAACCGAACAAGAATCCGCATTTCAAATCTTGAAAACAAAGCTAACCACCACTCCTATCTTGTCACTTCCCAAAGGCAATGACGATTTTGTTGTATATTGCGATGCCTCGAAACATGGTTTTGGGTGTGTATTGATGTAACGAAAGAAAGTCATTGCTTATGCCTCTCGACAACTCAAAATTCATGAACGAAACTACACGACACATGATCTCGAACTCGGAGCCGTTGTTTTCGCACTTAAAATGTGGAGACATTATCTTTATGGAACCAAAAGTACCATCTTCACCGATCACAAAAGCCTTCAACACATCTTCGATCAAAAGCAACTAAACATGAGACAACGACGGTGGATTGAAACTTTAAACGATTATGATTGTGAGCTTCGTTACCATCCCGGGAAGGCAAACGTAGTAGCCGATGCCTTAAGTCGAAAGGAGAGAGCGTTGCCTCTTTGTGTCCGAGCTTTAAACATCACCATTCACACCAACCTTAATAGTCAAATTCGTGTAGCCCAATACGAGGCTCTCAAGGATGAAAACATCTCCCTCGAACACTTGAACGTCCTCACCTCTCGATTCGAAGTTAAAGAAACCGGACTCCGATATTTCGCCGGAAGAATTTGGGTGCCTAGTTACGGGGACTTGCGAAGCCTTATTTTAGACGAAGCCCATAAGTCACGATACTCGATTCACCCCGGTGCCAATAAGATGTACCATGACCTTAAAGAACAATATTGGTGGCCGAACATTAAAAGGGACGTTGCTACTTATGTTGGAAAGTGCCTAACTTGCTCCAAAGTCAAAGCCGAACATCAAAGACCGTCCGGACTACTTCAACAACCCGAAATCCCGCAATGGAAGTGGGAAAGAATAACGATGGATTTTATCACCAATCTACCGAAAACGTCAGGCGGTTATGATACTATTTGGGTCATTGTTGACCGTCTCACCAAATCCGCACACTTTCTCGCCATGAAAGAAACCGACAAAATGGAGAAACTTGCATAACTTTACATCAAGGAGATCGTAGCCCGTCATGGTGTACCCTTATCGATTATCTCCGACTGAGATGGCCGTTTTGTTTCTAGATTTTGGCGTACTTTATAAGAAGCGTTGGGAACGCGTTTAGATATGAGCACCGCCTATCATCCACAAATCGATGGGCAAAGTGAACGTACAATACAAACCTTGGAGGATATGTTACGAGCTTGTGTTGTCGATTTTGGGAAATCTTGGGACAAGCACTTACCTCTCGCCGAATTCTCCTACAATAATAGTTATCACGCGAGTATTAACGCCGCACCATTCGAAGCTTTATATGGCCGAAAATGTCGTTCTCCTCTTTTTTGGGCCGAAGTAGGCGACACACAAATCACCGGACCCGAACTCATTCATGAAATAACCGAGAAAATCGTTCAAATCCGAGATAGGCTTAGGACGGCCCGAAGTCGTCAAAAGAGCTATACCGACAAACGACGCAACGACCTCGAATTTCAAGTCGGTAATCGTGTAATGTTAAAAGTTGCACCTTGGAAAGGTGTAATCCGTTTCGGGAAACGCGGGAAGCTAAATCCGCGGTATATTGGTCCTTTCGAAATCTTGGAGCGTGTTGGAACCGTTGCTTATCGTTTAGATCTTCCGCCTCAGTTGAGCTCCGTTCATCCTACTTTTCATGTATCTAACTTGAAAAAGTGCCTTGCCAAACCCGATATCGTCATTCCTCTCGAGGAGCTTACTATTGATGACAAACTTCATTTTGTGGAGGAACCGGTTGAAATTGTGGACACCTCCGTCAAGACATTGAAACAAAGCCGAATTCCGATTGTTAAAGTCCGTTGGAATGCCAAAAGAGGACCCGAGTTTACTTGGGAAAGGCAAGATCAAATGCAAAGGAAATACCCTCATCTATTCCCGGTTCCAGAAACGCAAGATTCCGAGGAAGAAACAACGACTACTACGCCTACTTAAATTTCGGGACGAAATTTCTTTTAAGGAGTAGGTAATGTAACATCCCGCCTTTTTCTGTTTACTTTTCCGTTTAACTATTTAAATTCCGTTATATGTTTATAACATCTCCCGTTAATACGCGTTTTAAAAATATCTCGTTTAGGTAATTCACGCACCCGCAACCGAACTCGAGGGACTAGTTTCGCCAAAATGCCAAAGAGGTGACTAGCATTTGACTAGTCAACCTACCTCCTCTTTCTTTTCCATTTCATTTTCCTTTTTCTTTCAATACTTTCCAATTTTCTCTCATTTCTCCATTTCAAGAATCATCATCTAAATCCAAGCTAGCGGGTGTCTTGCAAAACAAATTACATATTTGGAATCCTTGCAACTTCCTCTTCGATTCCATACCGATTTCATTAAATTTGGGTAACTTTCTAAAATCACTAGATTTTGTGTTCTTGATGTTTGTAACTTATAAAGTTGTTAATTAGTGTCTATGGCTCAAGTCTAACACGAATATATGATTTATATGTTCGATCTTGTTATTTTGATAACTAGCATGAACTTGAAAGTTTGGTGTGTTTGATTGATGATTTGGTTGCTTAAATGATGTTAAATGTTATAAATGCATGTATTAAATGTGTTCCTAACATCACTAGCTTCAATTTGATGTGTAGGTTGTTTTAGAAAACTTCATAAACTTGATTAGTGATTTTAGTGAATTTGGGTTAGGGTTTGATAAGCTTGAAATGAATATTTGATGCATTGAATGCCATGAATTATTGTTAGTAAGTAGTTAGTGTATTGTATGCTTGATTATCTACAAAACAGCGTGTTTTATGTATGCATTAAATGCCCGAATTATAAATGTGCACTTGTAAAATTTGAAGCATTAAATGTGTGCATTGATTGATCATTTGATTTGAAAATTCGGTTATTGCAAATGATGTTTTTGGTTGTTGAAATGTGCTTAGTCGTGTTCCTTGTCAAATTACCTTTCCAACGATATAAGATACGAGTTCTAAGTGTTTACGGTTTGTGTTTTGTGTTAGTTTGAATGTTTATTTGAGACTTAGAAAACTGAAACTGGCCAGGTACCAGCTCGCGTGTAATGCCGCGGCGCGGCCAGCCTTTGTCGCGGCGCGACATAAGGTGTGTCCAGCTTCTGACCTACATGGTCAAAATATGAAAAATGTTTGGCAGGCTATGGACTTCCGATTCACATGTAACTTGTTCTAACATGCTTATATATGAATAAAAACCTCAGAAAAATAGTTCGGGACCCGGCCCGACCCGAACGTGTTGACTTTTTCATTGACTTTGACGACCAAAGTTTGACTTTTTGTCAAACTTAACCGAATGATTATGCAATCTTTCTAACATGATCCTATACTTGTATCTTGCATGAAACTTGACCATTTGATTCATATGCTACATAATCGAGTCGTATTGAGCCATAGGACTAATTGAATATCTTTGACCAATCATGACTATCGTTATTGATACAACCTATTTGTTTAGGTCGAGACTAGCATTGTTCTTGCACACGTTACTTGTTGAAGTAAATTTACATTCATACACTCAAGGTGAGATCATAGCCCCACTTTTCAAATACTTTTATACTTTTAAAATCGTGGGATGAGAAAACATATACATTACATACTTATATATACTTTTCACATGTATATATATACTTTTCATACTTTGATACTTTGAATACTATACGAAAGCAAAGATACATACGAGTTAGAACGAAAATCCTCAAGTCCAATTATCATTAGTTACACTTGTAGGGTGTTAGCGAGAAATTATGTTGTGTGGCCATGCGGGTTTGACGAACCCTCATTCAGATGAATGAAACGTACTTTCGATGTATAGTGTAGGTTCTAACACTATTATGCAGAGGTAAGATTCAGTTAAGCTTGATAATTGGGTGCTCGTGATACAAACACATCTTTTGAGATGTATAAGCTTGATAAACGATTTATACTAAACCTTGTGATACAAATATACTTTATGCATACAACTATGATTTCACCAACGTTTTCGTTGACATATTCTTTTATGTTTTTCTCAGGTCCTTGAATGCTTAATGATACATGCTTCCGCTCATTACTTTTGATACTTGTTTGGATGTCGAGTATACATGCATACGTGGAGCGTCTTTTGACTACTTTCAAATTGTGTCGCATATGTTTCATTTGTACTTTAAACTTTGTTATGTAACTAGTTGTCGAACTATTTTGTAAACCTTGAAACATCTCTACTTTTGAAATGAATGCGACATACTTTTGGTCAAACGTTGTTTTAAAGACTTATGACCATGTAACGGGACCTAAGTAGACGGCGCCGTCAATGACGATTTTGTCGGGTCGCTACAATATATATATATATATATATATATATATATATATATATATATATATATATATATATATATATATATATATATATATATATATTCATTTTGAAATATTTATTTAATATTTAGTTTTTCAAAATCAATTATATTTTAAAGTTTATTTTAAAATCGTTTAAATAATAAAAATTATTATAACACGTAACGTTTTTAATTAATATTTACATAAAATTGTTCATGAATCGTCGGAATCATATAAAAGTTAGATTTAAATTTAGTCAGAAATTTCCGGGTTGTCATACCTGGCCATGTCCAGCATGGACATCCTGTACATCCTACGGCCAAGTAAAAATCTAAGAAAACTCTTATCGTTTAACCTATCTACATCCTTATTAAAAGTTATAGTACTCATTAGCTCAACACACCACTCTTTATATACAGGCCTACGAGTGGTAAATAAACGTTCCCAATCGGAAAAAGAAGAGCTGCCATACCTTTGGATTAGATGCTGCCTAACTGGGTTAGCTAGGTGGACCCTTTTCAAAGGCTCCCAATCTATTACCCTTGGTACTTCTACATTTTTGGTCCAAAGCTTAAATTGGTACGTCGGGTAATCTCTCCAACTTTTATTAAATCTTAAATTGGGATGCAACTGTTCTTCATGAATTGTTGGGTGTTCTATTATATGGTGAACGGGAAATACTACGTAGGTAATAAAAAATTGTGGTTCTGGTTCATAGTATGGCACGTGTTGATCATAATGTTGTTTGATGTGTGCAGCGGTGTATACAAAATAATTATATTTTTATTGCGAAATACTATTAAATACAAAACAATTTTACACAAGTTATTTATTTATTTATTGAATGGGATATACCTAAACCTTTCTACAACACTTATAGGCAGTGTACCTAATCGTAGAGTAGTGTAGTTTTTAGTAAGTCCGGTTCGTTCCACAGGGAGCTAGTGATTACGTACTATATTTTTAACAACTATATATATATATATATATATATATATATATATATATATATATATATATATATATATATATATATATATATATATATATATATATAAGTAGTAATATTATTATAAAAGAGGGGTTTTACCGTTTAATGACCGGTTTGTCGATTTTATATTTTAAGCGTAAAGATAAATGACGATAATTAAAATGCGTAAAATAAATAACAATATTTAAAATGACAAATAAATAAATGATAGTAAATAAAAGTATGATGAGATATAAAATAAAACAATTATGCTTATTTAAACTTCCGTAAACATGATGTTTGACGTTTTGATTTTAATTAATTGTTACCCAGGTTAATTGTCCTTTGTCCTTGTTTATTTGATACCTATCTGGTTTTTGTCCATAATAGTCCATCGGTCATAATTATAAAATGCTCGTCAAATTAACCTTAATTCCCGAAGTCAAATATTCCATCTAATTAGGGATTCGAACAGTAACAAGGTTTTAATACTTTGTTTAATGATTACACCAGGTTATCGACTGCGTGTAATCCAAGGTTTTAATACTTTGTTAACAATTACACCAATTATCCTTGTATGTAATTCACCCATGTTTTAATGAGATATGAATATTAATTTACCCACTTGATCAGAATGAATAATCAATTACCCAACCCAAATAATTAATTAAATGATCGTAAAAGATGTCGTATAAACGTCACTAAATAGGACATACATAATCATTTTAATAATTATTAGATTAACTAATTTGAAGATAGGTTCGACAGGTTCCAATGAGTTGTCGCTCAATTAGACAATACCCCCTATCTATTAATAGTCATAGTCCAATGTCCACAAGTGTCGGTCTTTTGTCTAAACCTTAATTATGGTACAAAATCCAATAACCCCAATTTAATATTTAGTCAAACATCATGATTACTTCGGCTCAATTAAGCATAATAATAACTTAGTTACAAGACATTAATTTAAGGGAGATGATATTTCCACCACCCATTTTACTTGTTCCACCATAATTGACTAAACTGCCCTTAATGAAAAGCTTACACAAATTGTTTAAAACTTTTTGTTATAATTTATTGAGGGATATTTAAGGAAAAAAGCTTTAAATTGTGGTGGAACAAGTAAAATGAATGTTGGAGATATCATCTCCCTTAATTTAAAAAGGAAGAACATAGCTTACAGTGGTGATTAATCGCGTAGCGTCGCACGGACAGAATTTCGACTTAAAACCCGTAAAATATTCTTACAATAACCTTATTATTATAAACTTAAAATTAAAATTATATTATAAATATAAATATTTATTATGATTACAGAAGGAAAGAAATGAAAAGAGTGTACATAATTCGGCAGAAAACGTTGCAATTTATAGAACTTGGCCTGCTACAGTAACTCATGCGAGTGCATGACTTTTGTGCCTACTGGCCATGCGATCGCATGACCGTCATTTCCTGGTCACATTGATTTGTTTGCTAGTCTGCCGACACTTATAAATATATATATAATTTTTATATAATTATATATATATTATATTATTTTCATGTGCATAGTTGACTTGTAATTTTCGGTCCGTTGACTCGCGCGTTGATGCTCGGTTTATGTCTCGGTTCCGGATTTTCGAACGTCCTTTCGCACGCGTAGATATCTTGTACTTTGCATTTCGCGACTTGTACTCTTGTCATTTTTAGACGTTTCTTATCAATAAATGGAACCACTTAAATTATATCTTGTACATTTAAGTTTTTTGGTAATTTGCGTCTTCAAATCGTCATTTTCTTCTTTTGTCTTCGCACTTATTTATTTAAACGAATATTACATAAAAATAGAACAATTACAACTAAAAGCTTTACATATTGGAAGGATATTGATACTAAATATATGTTCATTTGGAGCACTATCATTGTTGTTCAGGTTGTTGTTCCGGTTCGTGATATTGCATCTCTGGTTGTGGTTCCGAATCAGGTTGCCTAGACGATGATACACCGTCCGTATCTGTATTTCTCTGCAAAACACATTAAACACAAAATTTGTGCATCCAAATATGCATTAGTGTTAGCAAAATAACAACTTAAAACAATTACAATGACATGTTTAATCCATATTAAACTTATACTCATTTTCATATTTTTATCAATTCTACACTTTTTCAAATAAGCATATATGAAAATTTTTACAAAGTTCATAAGCATTCAACTCAAATAACATGTCAAAATAATCATTACTAGCAATTAAACAAGTTTCAAATGTCATTTATATCAAATTAATCAAGTTCATGAATTTTAGACTTAAAAAGTCCACTTTAATTCTCAAAAATCATGTTTAGGATTAAAGTTTGGATCAATTAAAAACCTAAACATGTTACACTACTTAATTTCGCACTAATTCATAACAAAATTGGCCATAACCTGTTTATATCAAAAAGCCCCAAATTGCTCAAGAACACAAACCCTAGATTCCTAAAAATTTTGAAGTTTAAGGCTTCAAATCATGTTAAATAGCATCAATCTAGGTTATACAAGCGTAATATACTAACAATTTAACTCTAATTACACTAGAAATTAACAAAATCAAATTAGGTAAAATTTAGCTCAAGAACACTATAATTCAAATTTAAAGAGTTTTAGGGGTAAAATTGTTACCTTCTTTGAAAAACTTCTTAACAGACGCATGATTAGAGCGGATTATAGCAAGAAATTTGGTGAATTTTGGTTGAAAATTGTTGATTTTGGGTGAATTTATGTGTATATGTTCGTGTATTTGTGTGTTATTTGTGAGAAGACAGAACAGCTCGCTGCTCTTTTTATATGTCCAGTATTTTTGTGCCATGCGATCGCATGGCTGTGTAGGGTATATCCCATGCGATCGCATGGGGTCCTGACTTTTTTTTTTATTTATAAAAACCTTTGACTAATAAAACAAAAATTAAATTAATTAAAATTTTGTTTCTTTCAAGAATAAGGGCATTTCGGTACGTCGACCTAGTTCGTGTCTCGACAAAATTTTAAAATTTGTCATTTTAAAGCGCTGTTTTAAAAGCAAAGATTTTTGGATTTTTTAATGTTTTTGGCATACTTTAAATCAATAAAATTAAAACAATGATAACAAAATTTATCGTCCCGCCCTTGGGTAAAGCAATTTCGGTTCAACGACCCAGTCTTCAACTCACGACGAATTTTATAAATCAATTTTTAACTTGATGAAGTAGAGTACATTTTTGTTTTTAAATTCACACCAAACTTAAATTTAAAATGCATAAAATTTCATATAAATATTATTAATATTTATATACATAAATTTTACAAACTTTCATTTAAAATATTATAATTATATAATAGTTTTAAAAATTTACAATAATAATTTAATATTTATATATTAATTTTAAAAACAAGGTAAAAGTAAAAATTAAAAATCTTTTTGGTCTTTTATCCCACTTTAATCAATCAAATATTATCAAAAATATACGCCCCTCTTTTGGGTAAAGTAATTTTGGCTATATTACCTAGTTTTACTCCTGACGAATTTTTGAAATATTTTGGATTGATTGATTAAAGATATTTATACCTTATGAATAAACGGTAAATTTCGCAGTGATGTAATAAATTTTTGAATGATATCAATAATTTCGGTTTCGCGTACCTAATTTTATTGAATATCAATTTAATACTTTATAGCGAACGATTCAGCGTTTATTATCAAAAGGTTAAAAGCAATAAATAAAAATAAATAAAAACTGTACATACTTAACTGTGACATAGAATTCTCAGTGACCTGCTTTAGCCGACTCATAGGAGAGTCGTGTGATTTGGTTTTCCATAGCTACATAAGCGTAACCTCGATTTTTCAATAACTTTTCTTCTAAACATATGAACGGTCCTTCTCTGCATAGAGTAACAAATTCGGTATTTGAATATATTTGATTGTTCGAATATTTACCTTCGTGTGACCATTTTCCGTATTTATGACATCTTTCAAGGTGTCATGCTCTTCTTTTTGTTGCGGATTTTGATTTTCCTTTACCAAAATGTGTTCTATGATGATCTTTCCTGAGTTCTTTTCTCACTTCGTCCATTTTGCCTCTTATGAATGATACCAGTTCACTCGGGAAGATGTTATTATTACGTTTAGTAATCAAAGCGTGTAGTAGTAGACCATGGTTCAGATCAAAGGAATTCTTCATCTCGTAAAACCTAAAAAAATAAAAATTTAGAATGGAGGGAGAAGACTAGTTCTTTAGGGTCTGCTAGGGAAAGACCATGCGGATTCCATTCTCGGAAACTACACGAGAACAGAATATCTAACTCTAACAGAAACACATATTACTCTTAAAAGATTCGAATCTTCCCACACTTAGTTAGCTGTGGTGTTGAAATTGTGATTAACTTCATCTTCAACTTCCATTGGATGATCTATGTAATGTTTAACTCTGTGACCATTAACTTTAAATTCAACCCCATTTGAATTTATTAATTCTACTGTTCCGTACAGGAAAACTCTTTTAACTATGAATGGTCCAGACTATCTTGATTTCAATTTTCCAGTAAATAGCTTGAATCGTGAATTGAAAAGAAGAACTCTGTCTCCTTCTTTAAATTCTTTTGAACTTCTGATTCTTTTATCATGCCATTTCTTCGTTCTTTCCTTATAGATTAACGAATTTTTATATGCATCATGTCTTAATTCTTCTATTTCGTTTAGTTGACTTAACCGTAAACGTCCGACTTCATGTAAATCAAGATTACATGTCTTCAAAGCCCAAAATGATTTGTGCTCAATTTCTACTGGAAGGTGACATGCTTTTTCGTAAACGAGTCTAAAAGGTGTGGTGCCAATTGGAGTTTTGTAGGCTGTTCTAAAAGCCCAGAGTGCATCCTCCAATTTCATGGACCATTCCTTCGAATTTGATCCTACGGTTTTCTCTAGAATACGTTTTAATGCTCGGTTGGTATTTTCAACTTGTCCACTTGTTTGTGGATGATAAGCAGTTGAGATTTTATGAGTTACTCCATATCTTTTGAGAACTTTCTCAAGTTGATTATTACAAAAATGAGTACCCCGGTCACTTATTAAAGCTTTCGTTGTTCCGAACCTAGCAAAAAGACATTTTAAGAAGTTGACTACAACTCGTGCATCATTAGTTGGGAGAGCTTGTGCTTCCGTCCATTTAGATACATAATCAATGGCAACAAGAATGTAGAGATTATTATGAGATTTTGGAAATGGACCCATAAAGTCAATACCCCAAACGTCAAATACTTCACATACTTGAATGACATTTTGTGGCATTTCATCACGTTGACTTATTTTTCCAGCCCTTTGACAAGCATCACAGGATTTACAAAGAATGTGTGCGTCTTTGAAAATTGTAGGCCAATAAAATCCAGCATCGTAGACTTTTCTTGCTGTAAGTTGAGGCCCATAATGCCCTCCTGTTGGTCCTGTGTGACAATGGTTTAAGATTTGACTAGCTTCATCTCCGAATACACATCGGCGTATTATTCCATCGGGACAACTTTTAAATAAATGTGGATCTTCCCAAAAATAGTGTTTTATATCACTAAAGAATTTCTTTCGTTTTTGGTACGACAACCCTTTTTCAAGGAATCTACATACTAAGTATTTTCATAGTCTGCAAACCATGAAATTTCATTATAATCGATCTTCAAAAGATATTCATCAGGAAATTTATCTTGTATGGCTGATTCATTTAAAACTTCTAATTCGGGATTTTCAAGACGAGAAAGATGATCAGCGGCGAGATTTTCTGCTCCCTCTTTGTCTCGGATTTCAATATCGAACTCTTGTAAGAGTAAGATCCAACGAATTAATCGTGATTTGACATCTTGTTTCGAAAATAGGTATCTAAGAGCAGAATGGTCACTATAGACCACCGTTTTTGCTAGAACGAGATATGAACGAAATTTGTCAAAAGCAAAGACAATAGCAAGGAGTTCTTTTTCAGTAGTTGTGTAATTCGTTTGTGCTCCTTGTAACGTCTTACTAGCGTAATAAATAGGTTGAAATCGTTTTTCAATCCTTTGTCCTAAAACGGCTCCCATTGCAAAATCACTTGCATCGCACATAAGTTCAAATGGTAGATTCCAATTTGAAGTTATCATGATCGGCGCATTAGTGAGTTTTCTTTAAGAATATTAAAAGATTTGATGCATTCATCTGAAAAGATGAATGTAGCATCCTTTTCAAGGAGTTTATTCATAGGAGTGGCAATTTTAGAAAAATCTTTTATGAAACGTCGGTAAAAACTGGCTTGCCCTAGAAAATTCCTAACTCCTCTAACATTGGTGGGATGTGGAAGTTTAGCAATTACATCTACTTTCGCTCTATCCACTTCAATTCCTTCCTTTGAAATTTTATGACCAAGAACGATGCCTTCTTTAACCATGAAATGACATTTCTCCCAATTAAGAACTAGATTTGATTGTTCGCATTTAATTAGCATTCGTTCAAGATTAACTAGACATGTTTCAAAAGTATCACCGAAGACTGAAAAGTCATCCATGAAAACTTCCATGCATTCTTCTATCATGTCATGAAAAATCGCCATCATACACCTTTGAAAGGTTGCAGGGGCGTTGTAAAGTCCAAATGGCATGCGTTTGTAAGCAAAAGTACCATAAGGGCACGTGAACGTGGTTTTTTCTTGGTCCTCGGGTGCTATTGGATTTTGAAAGTATCAGGAGAAACTGTCAAGAAAACAATAGTAACTGTTTTCAGCTAACCTTTCCAACATTTGATCAATGAAAGGTAAGGGAAAGTGATCTTTTCTGGTGGCGTCATTTAATTTTCTATAATCAATACAGACACGCCATCCTGTTACAGTCCTAGTAGAAATAAGCTCATTTTTTTCATTTGTGATGACAGTCATGCCACCCTTCTTAGGTACGCATTGTACTGGGCTTACCCATGGACTATCAGAGATTGGATAAATTAAACTTGCATCTAGCAGTTTAATAATTTTTTTATTAACAACATCTTGCATATTAGGATTTAGTCTTCATTGGCATTGCACATATGTTTTATGGCCTTCTTCCATAAGGATTTTATGTGTGCAATACGAAGAACTTATTCCTTTAATGTCATGAATCTTCCATGCAATAGCTGGTTTATGAGCTTTTAGCACAGAAATGAGTTGAGATATTTCATTTTCCTTAAGAGAAGATGATATTATTACAGGTAATTCAGATTCACCATGTAAATAAGCGTATTCCAAATGGTTTGGAAGTGGTTTAACTCTAATGTTGGTGGTTCTTCTATCGATGATTTGTATCGATATATGTCTTCCTCTTTTAGCATTTAAAGTTCTTCTGTTGTTGGTTCGTATTCATTAGCCATAAGTGTAGCTAACATTTTAGCTTCATCAATTGGTTCAGTTCCTTCTCCTAAAGAACATTCTCCTATTCCTTGTAATTCTGAAAATTCTTCTAACAATTCTGCATGTGAATCTATAGTTTGAATATAATAACATATATCATCTGCAGATTGCGGTTGTTGCATGGCTCTATCAACAGAAAAGGTAACACTCTCGTCCTCTATACTTAGGGTCAATTTCTTACCAAACACATCTATTATTGCTTTAGCCGTGTTTAAGAATGGTCTTCCTAATATTAGAGGAACTCGAGTATCTTCTTCCATGTCCAGAATAAAAAAATCTACTGGAAATACTAAAGTACCAACTTTAACTAGCATATTCTCCATTATCCCTATAGGATATTTTATTGATCGATCGGCTAGTTGTATGCTTATTCATGTTGGTTTCAATTCTCCGAGGTCTAGTTTAGCGTATAGTGAATACGGCATTAAATTTATACTAGCACCTAAATCTGCCAATGCTTCTATTGAACTAAGACTACCCAGAAAACATGGAATTGTGAAACTTCCTAGATCTGAGAGTTTTTCTGGTAGTTTATTCAATAGCACTACAGAACAATTAGCATTCATAGTAACAGCCGAGAGTTCTTCCATTTTCTTTCTATTTGTGATTAGATCTTTCAAGAATTTGGCATACCTAGGCATTCCTGAAATCACATCAATGAAAGGAAGATTTACATTTATTTGTTTAAACATATCCAAGAATTTGGATTGCTCGACTTCAAGTCTTTCTTTTCTCATTTAACACGGGTAAGGAAGTGGTGGTTGGTATGGTTTAACATAAGGTTTAGCCTTAACTGTGTTATCTTCATTAACCTTTTCAACTACCAGTTCTGTTTCCTTTTCTTGATCAGAATGTGGTTCTTGTGTAGTAGGTATAGAGTCCTCAGAATTTACAGGAATTTTAGGTGGTTTAAGTGTAATACCACTTCTTGTGGTAATGGCTTTAGCTGTTTCATTCCGAGGGTTAGCATTTGTATCGCTGGGTAGACTCCCCAGTTTTCTTTCACCTATCAACCTTGCTAGGTTACTTACTTCTTGTTCCAGATTTTAAATAGAAGCTTGTTGATTTCTAAATGCTTGAGCATTTTGTTCATTAGTTTGTTTCTGAGATGTGAAAAACTGCGTTTGAGATTCCACTAGCTTTGACATCATGTCTTCTAGATTTGTCTTTTATCATCGGTTTGTGGTGGTTTATTTGGAAAAATAGGTCTTTGCTGGTTGTAAGTATTATTAGATACTTGTTGATTGCTAGGACCTTGTTGGTCGTTGTATGAAACATTTCAGTTATAATTCTGATTGTAGTTTGGTCTTGGCGGTTGATAATTACTTTGATAATTATTTTCAGGCCTTTGGTTCATGTATGAAACATTTTCTCTTTGTTCCATTGTTTGTTCAATACTGAGACAATGTTTTGTCAAATGTGGTCCTCCACACTGCTCACAACTAATTTGTATTGCGTGAATATCTTTAGTCATATTTTCCATTCGTCTCTCGAAAGCATCTATCTTTGCGGAAATGGAATCAAAGTCATGGCTAGAATCGGCTCTAGCCGCTTTAGATGATCTAACGATGTCTTTTTCTTGATGCCACTCATGTGAGTGGGAAGCAGTGTTATCAATAATTTTGTAAGCTTCAGTTACGGTTTTCTTCATAATGGAACCACCAGCTGCTATGTCGATGTCTTTTCGTGTAGTAATGTCGCATCCTTGGTAGAATATTTGTACTATTTGATAAGTGTCTAAACCATGTTGCGGACATCCTCTTAACAACTTTCCAAATCTTGTCCATGCCTCATATAAAGTTTCATTTGGCTTCTGTGTGAACGTAACAATTTCTCCTTGAAGTCTTATGGCTTTAGATGCCGGAAAGAATTGTTTAATAAAATTTTCAACTAAGACATCCCATGTATCAATCGCCCCTTCAGGTAACGATTCTAACCAATATTTGGCTTCTCCATTTAAAGTCCAGGGAAATAACATGAGATATATCTGTTCATCCTCCACTTCTCGGATTTTAAATAGAGTACAGATCCTATTAAAGGTTCGAAGATGTCCGTTTGGATCTTCCTTCGGCGCACCACTAAATTGGCATTAATTAGTTACCATGTGTAGGATTTGTCCTTTAATTTCATAATCTGGTGCATTAATGTCTGGTTGAGTAATTGCATGACCCTGGCCAGTGCGTTTAGCTCTCATTCGGTCTTCCATACTTAGAGGTTCCAGATTTTTCATGATTGAAATTGTTGAATCTGAATCACTAGAGGATTCTGACTTAATGGTTTCTTCCTCGACAATCTCTGGATGAGTGATTTGTGGTTCAGGAGGAATGATTAATGGTTCAGGATCTCTGAATTGTCCCTGAATATCCTCCGGATTCTTAATTGTGAGGTTAGGTTCAAAAAATGGATTATCGGAAATTTAAATTGGAGTACTTGGTCGACTAGATGACGATTCTAAAGAAAAATCAACGGCGACAATGTTGGCTAGATGTCTTGATCGAGTTACAGGTGGTGAACGTATGAAAGGTGGTGAACGTTTTGCTCGGTGCACTCACTGAATATCCTATTAGTTATAAAGATAAAAATTATATAAGTTATCAAATTAATAGGCTTTTCTGATTTTGACCACGTTTCGAATAGCCAATAGATGCAGCAGGTAGCCAGGACCCTTTAAATCGGAAGCTCACAACTCGCCACTAACAAATCCAACTATTACTACGAATCAGAAAATTTTGGATGTCTATCAATTTAACCACTTAAAATAATTTTTTGTCGAAGTTTAAAGAAGATAAAGAAAATTCTATGTCCTAAAAACTAGAGCGTCGAGAAATAAGAAAGAAAAAGAGTGCGTTGAAAAACGTCAAAAAATAAAAGGTCGAAAAATAATAATAAGAAAGTAAAGCGTCGAAACTCAAAAGTCTAAAAACTAAATATTAAAATTTGCGTCTAAAGGTATTAAAGCTTAAAAGGAATTCTATATCCAAAACGGCAATAACTTAAAAAGTACTAAAATCTTAAAACGGCGTCGCAAAATTCTAAAGCACCTAAATCTTAGTTTAAAGAAAAAGCACTTAAGGAATTTTACGGCATAGCCTAAAGATCTAGAAATAAAAATAACTACGGCAAAAACTATATCTTAAAACTAGTTACGAACGATAAAAATACAAATTACGAATGAAAAGATACAAAATAAAAAAATAAAACTTAAAGTTATAAAAATATAATTTTTATAAATATATAATTTTTATATTATTATTTTATAAAAGTATTAATGTATATAATTAATAATAATATTAAAACATAAAATACAAATTAAAACTAAAATTAAAACTAAATAACAAAATATAAAACCCTAATTTAATTAATTAATTATAATTATAATTATTAAATCGTAACCCTAATTGGATCAGCTAAGGTACCAGACCTGTCACATCAACTCATGCAATCGCATGAGTTGAGTGTTATATTTCCACGCGGTCGCATGGTGTTGGATACCAGGCCTGAATGTTGGGCTTCTACAGTACCAGGCCCGAATTCTATTATATTTTTTTTTTCTGATTTATATTTATAGAAAGAAACTAATTTAAATACAACTTATAAAAAAATTACTTATTAGTTTTTTTTAAAAAAAAAACTTTTAACAAAAGTGATAAAAAAATATAAACTTTTTAAATACTTAAAAATATAGATATAAATATTTTTCTTTTTTTATGTTTTTATATTTTGTATTTTAAAACTTATATAAAATTATATTTTTACAAAAATACCTTAAAAACTAATTTTTTTTAATAGCGTTTCGCTTTCGGCGTTGTTGAAGTTCTCCGGCAGCGGCGCCAAAAATACTTGATGTTTTGCGAGATGTATACGAAATAGTTATATTTTTATTGCGAAATACTATTAAATATGATACAATTTTACACAAGTTATTTATTTATTTATAGAGTAGATATACCCAAACCTTGCTACAACACTATAGGCAGTGTACCTAATCGTAGAGTAGTATAGTTTTTAGTAAGTCCGGTTCATTCCGCAGGGAGCTAGCCAAGTTTAACGCTATATTTTTAAACTATATATATATATATATATATATATATATATATATATATATATATATATATATATATATATATATATATATATAAGTAGTATTATTATTATTATTATTATAAAAAGGGGTTTTTTTTACCGTTTAGTGACCGGTTTGTCGATTTTATGTCTTAAGTCACAATTAAAACCTAATGTAAAATATTAAATATACAAATGACTTAATTTAAAGCGTAAAGTAAATGACGATAAATAAAAATGCGATAATTAAAAGTACGAAAATTAAAAGTGCAATAAATAAAATGACAATAAATAAAAGTGCGATGAGATATAAAATAAAGGAATTATGCTTATTTAAACTTCTGTATTCATGATGTTCGACGTGTTGATTTTAGTTTATTACCATGGGTTAATTGTCCTTTGTCCTGGATTATTCGATATGTCCATCTGGTTTTTGTCCATAACAGTCCATCAGTCATAAATATAAAGTGCGAGTGTCCTCGTCAAATAATCCTTATACCCGAAGTCAAATATTTCAACTAATTGGGGACTTAAACTGTAATAAGGTTTAATACATTGTTAATGATTACACCAGGTTATCGAATGTATGCAATCCAAGGTTTTAATACTTTATTAACAATTACACCAAGTGTCCTTGTATGTAATCCACCCCTGTTTTAATGAGTCCATTGACTATTAATCCATTCCGTGTCCGGTTAAATGAACTATTAGTACTTATAAATATCCCGCCCATCGTGTCAGATCGAGTGTATATGATTATTTATAGATACGTCAAATTGTAAATCTCTATATTAAATTAACGAACTATCATTCAGTTAAACAAATATAAAGCCCATTAATAGCCCATAGTCCAATTTCCACAAGTGTCGGTCTTTTGTCCAAACCCCAATTATGGTACAAAGCCCAATAACCCCGTCTTTAATATTTAGTCCAACATTACGATTATTTCGATTTAAATAAGCATAATTATAACTTAGCTACGAGACATTAATTTAAAAAGGTTGAACATAACTTACAATGAGTATTAATAGCGTAGCGTTACATGGACAGAATTTCGACTTACAAACCTACAACATTCGCTACCATAACCTTATTATTATTAAACTTTAATATTAAAATTATAATTAAAATATAAATATAAATATATTGAAAGAGTAAGAGATTAGAAAAAGGTGTGTCTATTTCGTCCGAAAAACGCTTCAATTTATAGATGTGGCCAGCTACAGTGAACCATGCGATCGCATGGTTTTAAAGCCTCCAGGCCATGCGATAGCATGGCAGCCTTTTCCTGCTCACACATGATTCTAAAACGTGGGCTGCGCGTATTTATTTAATATATAATATAATATATATAATTTTATATAATTAATTATATATTATATTATATTCTTGTGCATTGTTGACTTGTAATTTTAGCTCCGTTATGTCGCGCGTTAATAGTTGGTTCATGTCCCGGTTCCGGATTTTCGAACGTCCTTGCGTACAATTTAATATCTTGTATTTTGCGTTTTGCGGCTCGTACTCTTGTAACTTTTAGACGTTTCTCATCAATAAATTGAACCTCTTGGATTGTACTTTGTATTTTTTTAGCGTTTTGGTCATTTGCTTCTTCAATTCGTCGAATCCGTCTTTTGTCTTCACCTTTTATTATTTAAATGAATATCATTTGTAAATAGAACAACTGCAACTAAAAGCTTGTCTTTCTTGAAGGATAATGCTATGAAATATGTGTTCGTTTTTAGCATTATCAAATACCATCTTGGCCTCTTGGGTTTTGCTAGTTGTTAATACTATTACTATTGACCTACAGGGGCATCTCCGATAGATGTGCATATTGTGCAACCGAATAGGGCCCTCAATTTTATAGGGGTCCAAAATTTTAAAACATAATAATGCATGTTTTGCATGCAGTAGCGTAATATTATTTAAATAAAAAAATTATTTGTAATTAGCTAATTTACATGTTAAGGGTTAAAGAGCAAACTGAGAACGATAATTTAGGGAATATTGAGAACGGTATCTTAGGCAATATTGACTATAAAGAGCCGACTGATATTTTTGCTTTTAAAAATGCTAAGAAAGATATTTTGCTTTAAGAATAGTTTAAATGTAATGAATTGACAATTATTGTGAAAAAAATATAATGTTACGCTTTGCTTGAAACTTCATTTGTACTGATAAATTTAGTAATATCTTATTATTATATGTATTAAATTTGTAATGTCTATAAGGAAGGAGTCTATTTTTATATCTCGAATACGGCTCTCAAAATCATTGAGACGGCCTTGTTGACCCGTATATGTTAGGTCACCTAACTTAGGTGACTTCACTTTGTATAAGGTGAGCAAAAATGTGAGCCTGAACCTAACCGATAGAGTCTCTTCAACAATTTTTGTCTATTCATCTGTCTGATCATCAAGTTGATAGGCACTTAAATAACCAAACCCAAGCCCCCATGTATATACACAGACAATTTGGTACAACTCGAATTCGGTTCCATTCGGTTTTATACCAAAAATACCGATACCAGAACCGGTATCGCTTTCTCAGTTAGGTTAGCTATTCGGCTTTCGACTTTGGTCAATTATATTTTCGGTATGGTTGGGTTTCCCTACCTATCTCACCCCAATTTTGTTTGAGCTAACATATGAGTTGTATCATATTTATACATAGTAATGTTAATGGAATATTACATAAACTACTACTAATATACCGTTGAATCTCTTAACAAGGTAATTTTATACCAGGTATGTTTTTTTTTTAATTTTCTTACTTAAGAAGGATATGGGTTTCGTACTTGCGTTTGTTTAAAAATATGACAACATAAGTTCATAAGTTATTATGTGACAAGCTACCTGAAAAATGCTTATTAGACTTGTCTGGAGTGCATAAAAAACCTAGTGGGCAATCACTGATGCAATATTACCTATTTGAACTTGTATACACAAGGATAGTAAAAGGCTAATGATAAATCCAACTTCAAAATTGACAAATCATCATCTTCATGCATTGATAAATTGTACAGTACAACCCATCAATGGTGGATCCATCAATTTAAATGTTGAATTTATCGACATCAGTAGTAATAACATGATCTTAATTACTACCAAACAAAAGGAAATCCACAGAGAAGGCAAGAGGTAACAATTAAGGATGATAAATTACACAAGCAGGAAAATCATCAATTCATTGTTTCAGATACAAAACAACAATTTTTATCTTTTTGCAATTTCATCTTCATCCACATGCATTTAGTTCCAAAATTACAGCATACTGTGGTAAAGTGATGTCATCCTTAACAGGCGGATCTTGTCTAGTTCTTTCCATTGCCAGGTTGAGTGGTGGTTGGAGTAGTGATAGGTTGAATTCTTACATATGGATTTCTGGTTAAAGTCTCCCCCTTCAACGCTGCAACGTACCTATCGTTTGTATCTTCCTTCCTCTGCAGTTCCCCAAGAAACTCTCCCAGTCGCTCTTTATTCACTTTTCCCATCAGCTGATTCACATTTACAGACAAACAACTTTTAGCTTGTAAATTAAAAATTGCAAGTAAATGAAAATCATATCAGACTATGCAAGTTGCAAAGCTGATTTTAGGTCATATAAATATAACTTGAAATTGTATGCTTGAAAATTATATGCAAATCGGTTAAAGATACTGCATATTTTGCTCACTCCTCAGGTAGAAGGCTTTTGCAGTTCAAGTCATTAGCCTAAGAGGTGTTAACACTATCCCTTAAAGTTTTGTTTTACGAAGAACAAATAGTCAGCTCTGCACTGAAAATGAATGGATGAAAAGAATATGCACAAGAAGTAAATGGTTAAGCAACAAAAAGTACAAAACCAAGAATTGGCTCTCTATTAGTTCCATGTTTCGACAAAGATCTGGACTTATTGATTATCTAGAGACATTAGAATATTGAACCTTCCTGTCCGAGCAAAATATACAGTATCGCAAATGTCTACTTAATTTTGGCATTCGTGCCAATAGTCTGACTTACTTTACAATACAATACAATAACAAAACCCAATACCAAGGGGGAGGTGAGATGTAGACAATCCTTCCCCTATCCGAGAATATAGACAAGTCATTTCTCCACCCAGAGTGAAAAACACTCTCAAAAGTAGAGAAAGTCATCCCTCTCTCTATTCGACGGATAGAGAGATTGCTTCCGAGTGGACCTCCGGCCTTAAAAAAAAATAATTAAAAATAAAATTGAGACGCCATGTAAAATAAAATTTCCATGGCTTTTAAATCCTGTCTGATATTTACTTTAGGCTCTAAGAGTCAGTCAAGTCGCCAATAAATCGACGCTTGCTGTCGACTCAATAACCAGAGCCAAATCTGACTTACTTTACATTCATATATATAATGTAGGGTTAAGTGTTTCCCTACAACATACCATAGCAATATTCGAAAGTTCAATACATACCATTGCATCGTTTACTGTATGATAGATACAACAGATATTCCTAGAAAAATTCAACCATATATTATATTATCATTGTCAATTTGATGAAGAAGGAGTACAATATGTCAAGTAAAATGAAAAAGCCTGATCACAGGTACTACTATATACCTTATATATATATATATATATATATATATATATATATATATATATATATATATATATATATATATATATATCTCCCAGTATATATAATTTATAATTTGGCAGATCCTGTTGCCCTAATTTGACATTTTCGGTTTCATTTTGTATGTTGATGATTTTGCTAGCTGCCATTTGTTAGCAGCATAGGCGGAGCCACATGTTGTATGATGGTGTCAATTGACACCAATGAAGTTTTTGTAAGCATGTAATTTTATAATAGTAGATATAGTTGAAGTTATGAAATGTTATAACTTGTCCCCATCCTATTTGGTAAAAACCCATTACAAGATACGGACTACGGAGTAATATATACTGCAATCTTATAGAGCTGGAAATGGATTGTAAATCAAGTATTTAAAAACACAGCCCATATCGTTTAATAATATCTTGCCCAACTATTTAATAGTGTAATATTTAACCAAACATGTTTAATCATGTTAATCTAACATTAATAAAAAAAATTGTAATGACGACCCAGAGATTATCGTTAACACACTTTAACAATTTGTATAATTTATTAGTCGCTACTATAAAACATATGTAACCCGCTTTTTATAACATGTTTAAACATGTTAACGATGTCGGTAGCAAAATCTTTTCATTTGATAAATCTAGTTTATCATTAATTGTTTATTTTATTTATTTGTAAATTTCAAATTTCAAATCATAGATCATAGATATTGATTATTTTATAGATGCAATTACAAAGCGTTTTCAACGACATAAATATTGTAAATGACATTTGTTTTGAACGATAACTATATTGTTTTATATATTTATCGAATCATACTTTGACAATTAAATCTTTATGACTTGATACATTATGATATAATTTTATGACACCATCCATCCGAAATCCTGGCTTCGCCACTGGTTAGGAGAATCAGTTTCTACACAATTAAACAAAATCTGATACAGATTGGGACAAGGCAACAACTACAATTGATTGATTGAATAGTAAATTAAAAAAACCCTAAAAGTTGAAAGCAACTCTATAAATTGGGCGTCGACAAACAATAACCTAAATTAAATGCACGGATCATGATTGATCATCAATATATCATCAAATATGTGATATTAGTTCAAGAGAGAATATGTGTACTGACAAGGGTATCGGGTCGGGCGTTGCGACGGAGTTCGGATTCGAGGTGTTGATTGCTTGAATTAGTGGCTTGCATCACATAATATCCAACGACACATGGAACAACAACACAGACAGATGCAAAACAGAAGAAAAATGGCTTTGAATCTCTCGTTTGTCTTACTATCCATCGCCATGTTGAGCTTTTTTCCATCAAAAATGACATTTCTCCGGTCAGGTGGTTGTTCGTGGTAGTCGGTGACGGTTGTCGTTGTTAAACGTTACAGTGATATAGTAATGTTTATTGGGCCGTGCTACGTGACTATTTTCTACCAGCCTGTTAGGCCCAATCAGTCCGGTTTTGATCTTCAATCTCCATGGTGTTTTTTTTTTTTTTTTTTTTTTTTTTTTTTGTGTGTGTGTGTGTGTGTGTGTGTGTGAAAAAAACCAATAACGTTTATTACGAAAAGAATTCAAAACAAAGCTGAAATCAAACATACAAAGGAGAGCATCAGCAAATGAATAAACAATTTAAACAATACCGACCAACATCAGAACAAAATGAATAGAACGAACATACTAATGACTAGTGACGAATCCATAATTAAAATCTAATAAGGTCTCAAAAAAATATTTCAATTCTAGCGTGTGTTTGGCGCAGAAGCTTATGGAAGCTTGAGCTTATGATTTTAATAAGCTTCAAGTAATAAGCTTTGTTTGGTAGACATAAAAAGTAGAGCTTATGAAAATCATAAGCTCTAGAAAAATAAGCTACGGGTGTGTTTGGACGAAAGTAGCTGGAGCTGGAGCTTATAGCTGGAGCTTATAGCTGGAGCTAGAGCTTATGAGCTGGAGTTTATTATTTTTTATAAATGTTTGGTAAACTAGCTGGAGCTTATTTTTCAGTTCACAAGCTCTACTTTTTTTCATAAGCTACTACAAGTAGCTTATTTTTTCAGAGCTTATGATTTTCATAAGCTCTACTTTTTTGTCTACCAAACAAAGCTTATGACTTGAAGCTTATTAAAATCATAAGCTCAAGCTCCCATAAGCTTCCATAAGCTCCAATAAGCTACGCGTCAGCTTATGAAAAAAAGTAGAGCTTATGAATTGAAAAATAAGTTCCATCTAATTTACCAAACACTTACAGAAAATAATAAGCTCTAGCTACTAGCTTCAAAAATAAGCTCCAGCTCCAGTTCTAGTCCACAAGCTCCAGCTCCAGTTCTAGTCCACAAGCTCCAGCTAGTTTCATCCAAACACACCCCTAATTATATTTGAAGGGTATTTAGTAGTCGTTTACCTCCAAAAACCATAAAATTTCAAATATGAAGTCATATACTTAAATTTAGCGGTGTCTTATAAGATTTAACGAATATATTCTATTAAAAATTTAAAGTAGTGGGATCATATGACTCACACCACAACACATAGGATCACCCGTCCTAACGAGGTTAACTATGGAGCCAACAAAAATAAGCCACACGATCAACTAAACCACGACAACCAACTAGAGGACCACGTGAACTCCACCGCCCCCCAAAAAAAAAGAAAAAAAAAACCGCCACGAACAACGACATTTCAGAATCTTTTTTACCACTAAGATAAAGATAATAATCAAAGGGGATAAAGTGTTATCCATTTATTTATTTATTTATTTATTTGTTATATCAGAGTTTTGTAATAATAGAAATATAAAATTAAATATGTACCTGAATTCTTCATATATACGGAGTATATGGAAACAATTTTCTAGCCCATCCAAGTTATTATTTTGCTTGTATAACAAACTTAATTAAAAACTCACAAAATTGAAAAATAATGCAAATACTCTTGAATTTGAAAAAACCAAAATAATATAAATAATGCTAGTTAAGAATAACAACAACAACAAAACTCAATACCACATAAGTGGTAGGGAGGAGAGATGTAGACATTATTCCCCTATCCGAGAATAAAGACAAGTCATTTCTCCACCCAGAGTGAAAACACTCTCAAAAAAGGGTGCAACACGAGGACTCCCAGGGGGTCACCCATCTTAGTACTACTCTCGCCTAAATACGCTTAACTGCGGAGTTTTAATGGGATTCGGTGCGTTAGTGCTGATATGATCGCACTCTAATGTTAGTTAAGAAATACATCATTATTACACATAGGTGTAATAATATACGAAGAATTTAGAGAGCGTAAAATATGATAGTGACGTCTAAATATATATTCCTTAACTTCTAAATTTTGTTGAAATTACAATGTAGAATTAATTACTATCAATTCTGTTATAAATAAAACTATCACTATATAGTCCAATTGTTGGGACTCTGAGTTCTTTGCAAGAGGTCTCAGGTACGAATATTTAGTGGTGATCAGGGATGAGTTGGAAACAGTCATGAAATAATCTTGCTGGGTTGCAGATGTCATCTAAAAATTAGATAACTAATATTCACACTAATGATAAAATAAATCATTACTTTGTGTAGATACGTGCCAGATTGATGTCATCTAAAAAGTAGATAATTAATATTCACACTAATGATAAAATAAATCATTACTTTGTGTAGATAGGTGCCAGATTGATCCATAAATTTCAGACCCGATTTAGCTTCCTGGAAGACGTCTTTGATCTCTTCGGGAGGTAGATTAACTCTTTTGAAATCGGTTATGGGTAGTCTTGGGATTTATTTTATGTTTTTATTTAAATGTCCAAAAACGGTGCTCAAAGAGCTAGAAGCGATACGTGCTAGATTATTTTGGGGTAGTTCCACAACCAAAAAAAGATGGCATGGGTTAAATGGAAGTCGTTTCTAGCTGCACTCGAGAAAGGCGGTTTGAACATCGGTTTATTTGCGGCGACATATCGTCGCAAAAGGTTTTTGCGGCGATTTTTACGGCCTTATGCGGCGCTAAAAATCTCCTCAAATAGGCCGATTCCCTGTAGTGTGTTTTATGGTGTAAAACTCGTGTTTGGACCGATTCCGGTATACCTACATTTCTCTCTTGGGTGGTGCTCCAACAATGGCTCGATGGTTTGCAGCAGTCCTCAAATATTTTGGATCGAATGACATCGATCGTGGTTACACTCCTATAGGTGTTATGGAGATTTCAGAACGACATTGTTATCAACGATATTTGTATTCGTAGGAGTTGTATATTCGATGTAATTAAATTGTTCTCTTTTCGATGGCTTAAAAATCGAGGTTAAGTTGTTTCTAACTTGAACACTTGGCTTCAAAAACCTTTGTAACTTTCTCTCTTAGTGCCTTGCTAGGGAGCGTTTTTTATTTTTATTTTTATAATACCTTACTTTTTGCAGTAAAAAAAATCATTACTTTGTGTACATGACATGGATGAATTTAACTAATGACCAACATGGAAAAATTTAAGTAATTATCAACATGGATGAATTTAAGTAATAAGCAACAAGTATCATCGCATAACAATGGATATGGATGTATCTGACATGAATAAAATCAACATAAGGTTGAGACACTTAAGGGACCCACTAAATATACATGAAGTCCGAAAGGATATGGGATCCATTGTGTGACTATAAATAAGATAATAATTCATATGAAAAAATATATACAGACACACATTTCTCCTTATAGCTCAATTCATACTACACACAATCCATTTATGTTTATAACTCATTCGTATATATAATTTGTCATGTAGGAAAAATGATCTAAGGGATTTTCTCTTGAGATAGAATCCATCCATAATCCCTCATCTACATAATGCAACAAATCTCATATACTTGATCGGTTTCTACCAAGGATAAGCTGTAGTGACCCGAACTTTTCCATGTTTATATATATTAATTGAGATTGATATTTACATGATTAAATGTTTCCAACATGTTAAGCAATCAAACTTGTTAAGACTTGATTAATTGAAATATGTTTCATATAGACAATTGACCACCCAAGTTGACCGGCGATTCACGAACGTTAAAACTTGTAAAAACGACATGACGATATATATATGGATATACATATGGTTAACATGAGATTATGATAAGTAAGTATCTCCATAATTATATTAACAATGAGTTATATACATATAAACAAGACTACTAACTTAAGGATTTCGAAACGAGACATATATGTAACGATTATCGTTGTAACGACATTTAAATGTATATATATCATATTAAGATATATTTATATATCATAATATCATGATAATATAATAATTTAACATCTCATTAGATATAATAAACAATGGGTTAACAACATTAATTGAGATCGTTAACTTAAAGGTTTCAAAACAACACTTACATGTAACGACTAACGATGACTTAACGACTCAGTTAAAATGTATATACATGTAGTGTATTTAGATGTATTAAAATACTTTTGGAAGACTTCAAGACATATATCAAAACACTCATACTTAACGAAAATGGTTACAGTTACTTTCCCATTCATTTCTTTCATCAAGAATTCTAGTCGTATTCTTACCCGTATTATACACAGCTTCAAAACGTACTTACTATGGGTATATACCAATAGGAACTAGCATGGGATTCCACTCTTGATTATGTCATGTATGACTAATCAATTTTAACTTCTACCATGAGCTAGTCAACTAACTGGAACTCCTTTTAACCCCACTCACCACTCACCAATTACCACTCATCATTCACTCCATTTCACTTCCAATTCTCTTTCTAATTCTCTCTCAACACACACACACACACTATTATGAACGTATTTTTCCAGTAGTTAATCATCATCTTCATCAAAAATCACTTCAAGAATCAAGCTATAATCATCATAGGAAGAACACTTCAAGAACACTTCAAAAATCCCTTCAAGTTTACTAATTTACTTCCAAGCTTTCTAATCCATTCCAAGTAATCATCTAAGATCAAGAAACCTTTGTTATATACAGTAGGTTATCTTTCTTATTCAAGGTAATATTCATATTCAAACTTTGATTCAATTTCTATAACTATAAACTATCTTAATTCGAGTAAAAATCTTACTTGAACTTGTTTTTGTGTCATGATACCACTTCAAGAACTTTCAAGCCATCCAAGATCCTTTGAAGCTAGATCATTTCTTGTCACTTCCAGTAGGTTTACCTACTAAACTTGAGGTAGTAATGATGTTCATAACATCATTTGATTCATCTATATAAAACTATCTTATTCGAAGGTTTAAACTCGTAATCACTAGAACATAGTTTAGTTAATTCTAAACTTGTTCGCAAACAAAAGTTAATCCTTCTAACTTGATTTTTAAAATCAACTAAACACATGTTCTATATCTATATGATATGCTAACTTAATGATTTAAAACCTGGAAACACGAAAAACACCGTAAAACCGGATTTACGCCGTCGTAGTAACACCGCGGGCTGTTTTGGGTTAGTTAATTAAAAACTATGATAAACTTTGATTTAAAAGTTGTTATTCTGAGAAAATGATTTTTATTATGAACATGAAACTATATCCAAAAATTATGGTTAAACTCAAAGTGAAAGTATGTTTTCTAAAATGGTCATCTAGACGTCGTTCTTTCGACTGAAATGACTACCTTTACAAAAACGACTTGTAACTTATTTTTCCGACTATAAACCTATACTTTTTCTGTTTAGATTCATAAAATAGAGTTCAATATGAAACCATAGCAATTTGATTCACTCAAAACGGATTTAAAATGAAGAAGTTATTGGTAAAACAAGATTGGATAATTTTTCTCATTTTAGCTACATGAAAATTGGTAACAAATCTATGCCAACCATAACTTAATCAACTTGTATTGTATATTATGTAATCTTGAGATACCATAGACACGTATACAATGTTTCGACCTATCATGTCGACACATCTATATATATTTTGGAACAATCATAGACACTCTATATGTGAATGTTGGAGTTAGCTATACAGGGTTGAGGTTGATTCCAAAATATATATAGTTTGAGTTGTGATCAATACTGAGATACGTATACACTGGGTCGTGGATTGATTCAAGATAATATTTATCGATTTATTTCTGTACATCTAACTGTGGATAACTAGTTGTAGGTTACTAACGAGGACAGCTGACTTAATAAACTTAAAACATCAAAATATATTAAAAGTGTTGTAAATATATTTTGAACATACTTTGATATATATGTATATATTGTTATAGGTTCGTGAATCAACCAGTGGCCAAGTCTTACTTCCCAACGAAGTAAAAATCTGTGAAAGTGAGTTATAGTCCCACTTTTAAAATCTAATATTTTTGGGATGAGAATACATACAGGTTTTATAAATGATTTACAAAATAGACACAAGTACGTGAAACTACATTCTATGGTTGAATTATCGAAATCGAATATGCCCCTTTTTATTAAGTCTGGTAATCTAAGAATTAGGGAACAGACACCCTAATTGACGCGAATCCTAAAGATAGATCTATTGGGCCTAACAAACCCCATCCAAAGTACCGGATGCTTTAGTACTTCGAAATTTATATCATATCCGAAGGGTGTCCCGGAATGATGGGGATATTCTTATATATGCATCTTGTTAATGTCGGTTACCAGGTGTTCACCATATGAATGATTTTTATCTCTATGTATGGGATGTGTATTGAAATATGAAATCTTGTGGTCTATTGTGACGATTTGATATATATAGGTTAAACCTATAACTCACCAACATTTTTGTTGACGTTTAAATCATGTTTATTCTCAGGTGAATATTAAGAGCTTCCGCTGTTGCATACTAAAATAAGGACAAGATTGGAGTCCATGTTTGTATGATATTGTGTAAAAACTGCATTCAAGAAACTGATTTCGATGTAACATATTTGTATTGTAAACCATTATGTAATGGTCGTGTGTAAACAGGATATTTTAGATTATCATTATTTGATAATCTACGTAAAGCTTTTTAAACCTTTATTTATGAAATAAAGGTTATGGTTTGTTTTAAAAATGAATGCAGTCTTTGAAAAACGTCTCATATAGAGGTCAAAACCTCGCAACGAAATCAATTAATATGGAACGTTTTTAATCAATAAGAACGGGACATTTCATAAGCGACGTAAAACCAAATACACTTCAGTTGTAATATGAGTTACCGGATAGAGAATCACCACCCGATACAATAAACCACTCAAAGACCCTTGCATTAACTCAAAAAGTAAAACTCCCTTGTGAGTGTTACTGATCAACTAGTCAACAAATACGGTCATCGCGGACCGTATTAGTGCTTCGTAATTTGACGTATCATCATTGGCACCATCCGCGGGATCCGAATTAAAGCCCTTTTTCTACCACGGGTTACACCTGTTTTCTACCAAGACCGATAAATAATGACCGGAGAAGCTTCCTACACCTCACCAACTCATGTTCATGGAAAAGGCCCAAGCAGTTCTGAATTGCTTACCAAACAACCCGTAGAGGCGAACATCCCTATACTCGGAACACAAAAAAGCGTACCAATCCCTGGAATTCAAGATCACACAAATAAAAATGTACGTACGGGAAACAACGATGATCCAATCATGCAATTTATAGTCCAAAACTTCAATCAAATAATGCTATGTACTCAACATTTCTTTAAAAAAGAAGGAGACAACCCGCAAAAGAGCGCCAAACCTTGACGAGCATCCCGTAAATGAACCATGGAATTCAGACTATGAAGAATCACTTGACCAACAAATACTAAAAAATTGTGAAGGGAATAGCAAATCACTTAAAAAGTATAGAGTCGAAATTATACTCGATAACCAAGAAGGGTTCACAAGGCAAAAAATCACAAGTGCTAACAACTTTTATAACGAGCGTTCGTATTCATAGAATCCGAGAGAAACGTACTCAATTTAGTGACCTCCTCATTCACAAAACGAATAAGAGATTATGCTCGACGGACTGAAAGTTCCAACCAATCTCAAAACATATGACGGGTTAGGGCTATCAGATCCGGATGATCATTAAAAAATATTCATGGGAACCATGGATGTACACAAGCTACCCGAGCCAGCCCGGTGTCATTTTTTTCACATTACTCTTAGTGGAGCGGCAAGATTTTGGTAGGGGAACTTGCCTTCAGGAAGTATCGATGACTTTTACGAATTAAGGAACAAGTTTAGTGCCAACTTCCTACAAGAACGAAGGCTTTAAAAAAAAAAACTCAAGCTGAGACACTTGGAATTCGACAACGATCCGATGAAAGCTTGAAAGACTATTTGGAAAGATTTGGCAAAGAAACACTACACATGACTAATCGATCAGATGAGATGATGACAAGAGCTTTCATTAGCGGGCTTTGCCCCGGGAGGATTTTTAAAGACCTCATTGTCCGATCACTAACGTCAATGGAGGATATTTTCATACAAGCGAATAACTTTATAAGAGTAGAAGAAGCAAACAAAAAAAATCGTCTACGTGAATCTAAAAGAAGGGCGGGTGATGCTAGACAAAACCAGAATCATCGAGACAACCCGTTAGAGACAAAAAGAAAAATGTGTCCATCGTACCTCAACACGACATGTTGATAGCATATCTTTCACTCCATTGACTATATCTCCAGCGCAAATTTTTGTGGCAACTGAAGAAAATGCAGCCCTCAAACCTTCACTAAAGATTCACTCCTCCTCATCGTAGGGACCGAACTAAGTATTGTGATTTTCATGGGGATCACGGACATAAAACAAACAAATGCATCGAACTTCAAAGAGAAATCGAGACTTGTATCAGGAACGGTCGCTTAAGTTGTCTAGCGAAAGGCGCAAGAGTACACAATAGTAATCAAAATCTAGGTACATCAGGAGGCATTGATAAAGGAAAGAACCAGGTCGAATTTCCGCAAAAAGATAAATAAATTTGGAAAGATAACGAGATCCTAATGATCCGGGGTGCTTGCATGCAACACGTACAATTTCCTTGGGACAAACCTTTGATATCTCGTTTATTAGCAAAGATCTAATCCCAAAGAACGATATAGGTGACGAACCATTGTTAATCAAAGCAGAAATAGGAGGCACGATTGTTCACCGAATCTGTGTAGATGGAGGAAGTTCAACAGAAATAATGTACAATCGTTGTTTCCAACAGTTGAATGATACTCAGAAAGCAACGATGAAGCCACCAACGACTTCAATGGTGGGGTTCGCATGCCAACAATTATGGCTTATGGGTGTGATTACGCTTTCTCTAACTATGAAAGATTATCAGGGTAAAGGAAACAAGAGTATTAACGTAGATTTTATGGTTGTTCGAGCACCATCACTGTAACAGCTCGCGCAACCCGTAGTAGATATTGTGCGCTTTGACCTCCGGCTTACTTATCATTCAACCATCCACAGTCTCACGATTTTTCTTTCCAAAACGCGTCTACCAGGAGAGGTATCCACACCCTCCCTTATAAAGGTTGTTTCATTCTCCTTTCCCACCGATGTGGAACGAGTTTTACAACTCTCCCCTGCAGGACACTGCGTCCCCGCAGTGCACACCGATGTAGGCCCAAATTTGATACCATTTCGTAACAGCCCGCACAACCCGTAGTAGATATTGTCCGCTTTGACCTCCGGCTTACCTATCATTCAGCCATCCACAGTCTCACGGTTTTTCTTTCTAAAACGCGTCTACCAGGAGATGTCTCCATACTCTCCCTTATAAAGAGTGTTTCGTTCTCCTCTCCCACCGATGTGGGACGAGTCTTACAATCACCCTATAACGTGATACTAAGAAGAACGAGATTGAAGAAATTAGGAGAAATCGCCTCCACAGTACACTTATTGATCAAGTTCCCAATTCCTTATGGTATCACCACTGTACTTGGAGACACAACATGCTTGTAAGATCCTGAAATTTTATGCATTAGAAAGTGTTCATGAAAGTGTCAGTAAATGTGTGCATCAGATGTAGTGACCCGAACTTTTCCATGTTTATATATATTAATTGAGATTGATATTTACATGATTAAATGTTTCCAACACATTAAGCAATCAAACTTGTTAAGACTTGATTAATTGAAATATGTTTCATATAGACAATTGACCACCCAAGTTGACCGGTGATTCACGAACGTTAAAACTTGTAAAAACTATATGATGACATATATATGGATATATATATATATAGTTAACATGATACTATGATAAGTAAACATATCATTAAGTATATTAACAATGAACTACATATGTAAAAACAAGACTACTAACTTAATGATTTTTAAACGAGACATATATGTAACGATTATCGTTGTAAAGACATTTAATGTATACATATCATATTAAGAGATATTCATACATGATAATATCATGATAATATAATAATTTAAAATCTCATTTGATATTATAAACATTGGGTTAACAACATTTAACAAGATCGTTAACCTAAAGGTTTCAAAACAACACTTACATGTAACGACTAACGATGACTTAACGACTCAGTTAAAATGTATATACATGTAGTGTTTTAATATGTATTTATACACTTTTGAAAGACTTCAATACACTTATCAAAATACTTCTACTTAACAAAAATGCTTACAATTACATCCTCGTTCAGTTTCATCAACAATTCTACTCGTATGCACCCGTATTCGTACTCGTACAATACACAGCTTTTAGATGTATGTACTATTGGTATATACACTCCAATGATCAGCTCTTAGCAGCCCATGTGAGTCACCTAACACATGTGGGAACCATCATTTGGCAACTAGCATGAAATATCTCATAAAATTACAAAAATATGAGTAATCATTCATGACTTATTTACATGAAAACAAAATTACATATCCTTTATATCTAATCCATACACCAACGACCAAAAACACCTACAAACACTTTCATTCTTCAATTTTCTTCATCTAATTGATCTCTCTTAAGTTCTATCTTCAAGTTCTAAGTGTTCTTCATAAATTCTACAAGTTCTAGTTACATAAAATCAAGAATACTTTCAAGTTTGCTAGCTCATTTTCAATCTTGTAAGGTGATCATCCAACCTCAAGAAATCTTTGTTTTTTACAGTAGGTTATCATTCTAATACAAGGTAATAATCATATTCAAACTTTGGTTCAATTTCTATAACTATAACAATCTTATTTCAAGTGATGATCTTACTTGAACTTGTTTTCGTGTCATGATTCTGCTTCAAGAACTTCGAGCCATCCAAGGATCCGTTGAAGCTAGATCTATTTTTCTCTTTTCCAGTAGGTTTATCCAAGGAACTTAAGGTAGTAATGATGTTCATAACATCATTCGATTCATACATATAAAGCTATCTTATTCGAAGGTTTAAACTTGTAATCACTAGAACATAGTTTAGTTAATTCTAAACTTGTTCGCAAACGAAAGTTAATCCTTCTAACTTGACTTTTAAAATCAACTAAACACATGTTCTATATCTATATGATATGCTAACTTAATGATTTAAAACCTGGAAACACGAAAAACACCGTAAAACCGGATTTACGCCGTCGCAGTAACACCGCGGGCTGTTTTGGGTTAGTTAATTAAAAACTATGATAAACTTTGATTTAAAAGTTGTTATTCTGAGAAAATGATTTTTATTATGAACATGAAACTATATCCAAAAATTATGGTTAAACTCAAAGTGGAAGTATGTTTTCTAAAATGGTCATCTAGACGTCGTTCTTTCGACTGAAATGACTACCTTTACAAAAACGACTTGTAACTTATTTTTCCGACTATAAACCTATACTTTTTCTGTTTATATTCATAAAATAGAGTTCAATATGAAATCATAGCAATTTGATTCACTCAAAACGGATTTAAAATGAAGAAGTTATGGGTAAAACAAGATTGGATAATTTTTCTCATTTTAGCTACGTGAAAATTGGTAACAAATCTATTCCAACCATAACTTAATCAACTTGTATTGTATATTATGTAATCTTGAGATACCATAGACACGTATACAATGTTTCGACCTATCATGTCGACACATCTATATATATTTCGGAACAACCATAGACACTCTATATGTGAATGTTGGAGTTAGCTATACAGGGTTGAGGTTGATTCCAAAATATATATAGTTTGAGTTGTGATCAATACTGAGATACGTATACACTGGGTCGTGGATTGATTCAAGATAATATTTATCGATTTATTTCTGTACATCTAACTGTGGACAACTAGTTGTAGGTTACTAACGAGGACAGCTGACTTAATAAACTTAAAACATCAAAATGTATTAAAAGTATTGTAAATATATTTTGAACATACTTTGATATATATGTATATATTGTTATAGGTTCGTGAATCAACCAGTGGCCAAGTCTTACTTCCCGACGAAGTAAAAATCTGTGAAAGTGAGTTATAGTCCCACTTTTAAAATCTAATATTTTTGGGATGAGAATACATGCAGGTTTTATAAATGATTTACAAAATAGACACAAGTACGTGAAACTACATTCTATGGTTGAATTATCGAAATCGAATATGCCCCTTTTTATTAAGTCTGGTAATCTAAGAATTAGGGAACAGACACCCTAATTGACGTGAATCCTAAAGATAGATCTATTGGGCCTAACAAACCCCATCCAAAGTACTGGATGCTTTAGTACTTCGAAATTTATATCATATCCGAAGGGTGTCCCGGAATGATGGGGATATTCTTATATATATATGCATCTATGTCGGTTACCAGGTGTTCACCATATGAATGATTTTTATCTCTATGTATGGGATGTGTATTGAAATATGAAATCTTGTGGTCTATTGTTACGATTTGATATATATAGGTTAAACCTATAACTCACCAACATTTTTTGTTGACGTTTAAAGCATGTTTATTCTCAGGTGAATACTAAGAGCTTCCGCTGTTGCATACTTAAATAAGGACGAGATTTGAAGTCCATGCTTGTATGATATTGTGTAAAAACTGCATTCAAGAAACTTATTTTGTTGTAACATATTTGTATTGTAAACCATTATGTAATGGTCGTGTGTAAACATGATATTTTAGATTATCATTATTTGATAATCTACGTAAAGATTTTTAAACCTTTATTGATGAAATAAAGGTTATGGTTTGTTTTAAAATGAATGCAGTCTTTGAAAAACGTCTCATATAGAGGTCAAAACCTCGCAACGAAATCAATTAATATGGAACGTTTTTAATCAATAAGAACGGGACATTTCAATTGGTATCCGAGCGTTGGTCTTTGAGAACCAGAATTTTGCATTAGTGTGTCTTATCGAGTTTGTTAGGATGCATTAGTGAGTCTGGACTTCGACCGTGTTTACTTGAAAAATGATTGCTTAACAAATTTTGTTGGAAACTATATATTTTTAACATGTGAATATTATGTGATATATTAATCTCTTAACGCGTTTGATATTATGTGATAGATGTCTACCTCTAGAACAAGTCCCATTGACTCACCTAATAATAATGAAGAGTCAAATGTAAATTGGAATGATTCGTGGACTGATTCACAAGTTCCCCAAGAGGAACCGGAAGAAGAGTCGGAACCGGAAGAAGAATCGGAACCGGAAGAAGAATCGGAACCGGATGAAGAAATAGAACCGGTGGGGGAAATAATAAAACGGCTAAGTAAAAGAAAATCCTCAACCAACCGACCAAGGTTAATTATGGTCAATGGTGTTTCCGCCAAGGAAGCAAAATATTGGGAGGATTACAAATTCTCCGATGAATCGGATTCCGACGAGAATTCCGATGATGTTATAGAAATTACCCCAACTGAATTTAAAAAGGCAAAAGAAAATAATAAGGGAAAGGGCATAAAAATAGAGAAATCTAATTCCAACCCCGATGAACTTTATATGTATCGTCAACCCCCGAAGTCCTTAAGTTGTAACAATGACCCGGGAACCTCTAAACCACCAGGTTTTTCTAAACCAATGTGGAAAACGACGGCTCGTATTAGGGGAACATCATATATCCCTAGAAACTTGGCAAAACGAACCAAAATCGAAGAAGAAGAAACAAGCGAGTCGGAATAAGATAGTTGTATTCGTGTGGTGTAATATATGTAATATAGTGTGCTTATGCTTTATGATATATGTAAAAATTGCTTGTATTAATAAGTATTTTTTTTATGAATCTAACTCTTGTCTATTTTACAGTATAAAAATACAAAATGGATAGACAACCCAATATTTTAAGAGACCTACCCGGAGACATGATTGATGAAATCTTGTCTAGAGTCGGTCAGGATTCTTCGGCACAACTATTTAAGGTGAGATCAGTTTGTAAGACATTCGAAGAATGTTCCAAGAATGCCTTGGTTTATAAAAGGCTTTCGTTCGAAAGATGGGGGATATCACATTGGGAAATCCATAAGTTACGATGTGTTTACTTTGACGCATATATTGCGGGGAACCCAAATGCTATTTTACGCAATGGGTTAAGAAATTATTTTGACTCAATATATCAGAATATTGGACTTCGTGATTTAGAAAAAGCGGCTAACATGCAACATAAAGAAGCATGTTATGCTTACGGATTAGTAATGTTCGCTTCTCACCAAAGTGAGAACAAGAACATCGGGCTACAACTATTAAACAAAACGTTCCCACAAGTGACGGAGTCGGTAATTGGGGTAAGAAATGAGGTTTTTAGATTGTTACGGGACTGTTGGACATTACGTAACCCTCGTCCCTTTGACGACGTTACAACACGTTGTCTTATCAACGGCCATAACGGTTATGTTCCACAAGACCAAGGATGGGAAGTAATCCTAGTAAAACCAGAATGCATGACTTGTTTCTGGACGTATGAATTACGTGTCTTTATTGCCTTTGCTGAACGACTTGTGTACTAGCTAGAATTATCTTCACAACCATCTTGTATCAAATTTATTGTGTGCTATATTTCATGCTATATGTAAAATAAGCGGTATTGTAAGTTTGTAAAATATTGTGTAAAAGTTTGAACGCGAAATATTATTATAATCAGTTTTTCATATAGAATTGTAGTAGTTGAATTGTATATTAGCTACTAAGTATGAACTTAACGGGTAGGTACTACCCGAATTTAAACTTATAAAACGCTAATATGAAGAAAAAGCTTTTATAAATGAGTTCATATTATGCTACGAAATACTATTAACTACTCTTAATATTCTGTATGATTAACTTGTTCCATTTGACTATTTTGAAGGAAATGGCACCGACTAATCGACACACCGTGAATATGAATGAAGAGGAATTCCGTACTTTTCTAGCTTCAAACACAGCCGCAGTACAGGCTGCGCTACATACCAACAATAACCTTGGATCTAGCAGTACAGGAAATCGTGTAGGATGCACCTACAAAGAATTCACTGCCTGTAAACCTTTGGAATTTGATGGAACCGAAGGACCGATCGGATTGAAACGGTGGACCGAGTAGGTCGAATCGGTGTTTGCCATAAGTAAGGGTACTGAAGAGGACAAAGTGAAGTACGCTACGCATACCTTCACAGGTTTTGCGTTAACATGGTGGAATACCTATCTAGAGCAAGTGGGACAAGATGATGCGTACGCACTACCGTGGTCAGCATTCAAGCACTTGATGAACGAGAAGTACCGTCCCAGAACCAAGGTCAATAAGCTCAAGACAGAACTTAGAGGGTTACGAACCCAAGGATTTGATATTACCACGTACGAAAGACGATTCACAGAATTGTGCCTATTGTGTCCGGGAGCATTCGAAGATGAGGAAGAGAAGATCGACGCGTTTGTGAAAGGATTACCGGAAAGAATCCAAGAAGATATAAGTTCACACGAGCCCGCCTCCATACAACAGGCATGTAGAATGGCTCACAAACTAGTGAACCAGATTGAAGAAAGAATTAAAGAACAGACTGCTGAAGAGGCCAATGTGAAGCAAGTCAAAAGAAAGTGGGAGGAAAACGGTGATAAGAATCACCAATACAACAACAACAGCAATTACAACAATAATCGCAACAATTATCCCAACAATCGCAACATCAATCGCAACTACAACAAACGGCCCAACAACAGCAGCAACAACAACAACAACAGCAACTACAACAATCATCCCAACAACAATAATAACTGCAACAACAACAACAATCAGAAGCAGCTATGCCAAAGGTGTGAAAAGTATCACTCGGGGTTCTGCACCAAATTTTGCAACAAGTGTAAAAGAAATGGTCATAGCGCGGCGAAGTGTGAGGTCTACGGACCAGGGGTTAATAGAAAGAAAGGAACAAATGGTGTCGGAACGAGTAATGGCGGAGCAAATAGTGTCGGAGCAAGTTATGCCAATGTAGTTTGTTATAAATATGGAAAACCGGGCCACATTATTAGAAATTGCCCGAACCAGGAGTAACACGAATGGACAAGGCTGCGGAAGAGTTTTCAATATTAATGCGGCAGAGGCACAGGAAGACCCGGAGCTTGTTACGGGTACGTTTCTTATTGATAATAAATCTGCTTACGTTTTATTTGATTCGGGTGCGGATAGAAGCTATATGAGTAGAGATTTTTGTGCTAAATTAAGTTGTCCATTGACGCCTTTGGATAGTAAATTTTTACTCGAATTAGCAAATGGTAAATTAATTTCAGCAGATAATATATGTCGGAATCGAGAAATTAAACTGGTTAGCGAAACATTTAAGATTGATTTGATACCAGTAGAGTTAGGGAGTTTTGATGTGATAATCGGTATGGACTGGTTGAAAGAAGTGAAAGCAAAGATCGTTTGTTACAAAAATGCAATTCGCATTATACGAGAAAAAGGAAAACCCTTAATGGTGTACGGAGAAAAGGGCAACACGAAGCTACATCTTATTAGTAATTTGAAGGCACAAAAACTAATAAGAAAAGGTTGCTATGCTGTTCTAGCACACGTCGAGAAAGTACAAACTGAAGAAAAGAGCATCAATGATGTTCCCATTGTAAAAGAATTTCCCGATGTATTTCCGAAAGAATTACCGGGATTACCCCCACATCGATCCGTTGAATTTCAAATAGATCTTGTACCAGGAGCTGCACCAATAGCTCGTGCTCCTTACAGACTCGCACCCAGCGAGATGAAAGAACTGTAAAGCCAATTACAAGAACTTTTAGAGCGTGGTTTCATTCGACCAAGCACATCACCGTGGGGAGCTCCTGTTTTGTTTGTCAAGAAGAAAGATGGTACATTCAGGTTGTGTATCGACTACCGAGAGTTGAACAAACTTACCATCAAGAACCGCTACCCACTACCGAGAATCGACGACTTATTTGATCAACTACAAGGCTCGTCTGTTTATTCAAAGATTGACTTACGTTCCGGGTATCATCAAATGCTGGTGAAAGAAGATGATATTCCAAAGACTGCTTTCAGAACACGTTACGGTCATTACGAGTTTATGGTCATGCCGTTTAGTTTAACTAATGCACCAGCTGTGTTCATTGACCTTATGAACCGAGTGTGTGGACCATACCTTGACAAGTTTGTCATTGTTTTCATTGATGACATACTTATTTACTCAAAGAATGACCAAGAACACGGTGAACATTTGAGAAAGGTGTTAGAAGTATTGAGGAAGGAAGAATTGTACGCTAAGTTTTTAAAGTGTGCATTTTGGTTGGAAGAAGTTCAATTCCTCGGTCACATAGTGAACAAAGAAGGTATTAAGGTGGATCCGGCAAAGATAGAAACTGTTGAAAAGTGGGAAACCCCAAAAACTCCGAAACACATACGCCAGTTTTTAGGACTAGCTGGTTACTACAGAAGGTTCATCCAAGACTTTTCCAGAATAGCAAAACCCTTGACTGCATTAACGCATAAAGGGAAGAAATTTGAATGGAATGATGAACAAGAGAAAGCGTTTCAGTTATTGAAGAAAAAGCTAACTACGGCACCTATATTGTCATTGCCTGAAGGGAATGATGATTTTGTGATTTATTGTGACGCATCAAAGCAAGGTCTCAGTTGTGTATTAATGCAACGAATGAAGGTGATTGCTTATGCGTCTAGACAATTGAAGATTCACGAACAAAATTATACGACGCATGAATTGGAATTAGGCTTGGTTGTTTTTGCATTAAAGACTTGGAGGCACTACTTATATGGGGTCAAAAGTATTATATATACCGACCACAAAAGTCTTCAACACATATTTAATCAGAAACAACTGAATATGAGGCAGCGTAGGTGGATTGAATTGTTGAATGATTACGACTTTGGGATTCGTTACCACCCGGGGAAGGCAAATGTGGTAGCCGATGCCGTGAGCAGGAAGGACATAGAACCCATTCGAGTAAAATCTATGAATATAATGATTCATAATAACCTTACTACTCAAATAAAGGAGGCGCAACAAGGAGTTTTAAAAGAGAGAAATTTAAAGGATGAAATACCCAAAGGATCGGAGAAGCATCTTAATATTTGGGAAGATGGAACCCGGTATAGGGCTGAAAGGATTTGGGTACCAAAATTTGGAGATATGAGAGAAATGGTACTTAAAGAAGCTCATAAAACCAGATACTCAATACATCCTGGAACGGGGAAGATGTACAAGGATCTCAAGAAACATTTTTGGTGGCCGGGTATGAAAGCCGATGTTGCTAAATACGTAGGAGAATGTTTGACGTGTTCTAAGGTCAAAGTTGAGCATCAGAAACCATCAGGTCTACTTCAACAACCTGAAATCCCGAAATGGAAATGGGAAAACATTACCATGGATTTCATCACTAAATTGCCAAGGACTGCAAGTGGTTTTGATACTATTTGGGTAATAGTTGATCGTCTCACCAAATCAGCACACTTCCTGCCAATAAGAGAAGATGACAAGATGGAGAAGTTAGCACGACTGTATTTGAAGGAAGTCGTCTCCAGACATGGAATACCAATCTCTATTATCTTTGATAGGGATGGCAGATTTATTTCAAGATTCTGGCAGACATTACAGCAAGCATTAGGAACTCGTCTAGACATGAGTACTGCCTATCATCCACAAACTGATGGGCAGAGCGAAAGGACGATACAAACGCTTGAAGACATGCTACGAGCACGTGTTATTGATTTCGGAAACAGTTGGGATCGACATCTACCGTTAGCAGAATTTTCCTACAACAACAGCTACCATTCAAGCATTGAGATGGCGCCGTTTGAAGCACTTTATGGTAGAAAGTGCAGGTCTCTGATTTGTTGGAGTGAAGTGGGGGATAGACATATTACGGGTCCAGAGATTATACAAGAAACTACCGAGAAGATCATCCAAATTCAACAACGGTTGAAAACCGCCCAAAGTCGACAAAAGAGCTACGCTGACATTAAAAGAAAAGATATAGAATTTGAAATTGGAGAGATGGTCATGCTAAAAGTTGCACCTTGGAAAGGCGTTGTTCGATTTGGTAAACGAGGGAAATTAAATCCAAGGTATATTGGACCATTCAAGATTATTGATCGTGTCGGACCAGTAGCTTACTGACTTGAGTTACCTCAACAACTCGCGGCTGTACATAACACTTTCCACGTCTCGAATTTGAAGAAATGTTTTGCTAAAGAAGATCTCACTATTCCGTTAGATGAAATCCAAATCAACGAAAAACTCCAATTCATCGAAGAACCCGTCGAAATAATGGATCGTGAGGTTAAAAGACTTAAGCAAAACAAGATACCAATTGTTAAGGTTCGATGGAATGCTCGTAGAGGACCCGAGTTCACCTGGAAGTGTGAAGATCAGATGAAGAAGAAATACCCGCATCTATTTCCAGAAGATTCGTCAACACCTTCAACAGCTTAAAATTTCGGGACGAAATTTATTTAACGGGTAGGTACTGTAGTGACCCGAACTTTTCCATGTTTATATATATTAATTGAGATTGATATTTACATGATTAAATGTTTCCAACATGTTAAGCAATCAAACTTGTTAAGACTTGATTAATTGAAATATGTTTCATATAGACAATTGACCACCCAAGTTGACCGGTGATTCACGAACGTTAAAACTTGTAAAAACTATATGATGACATATATATGGATATATATATAGTTAACATGATACTATGATAAGTAAACATATCATTAAGTATATTAACAATGAACTACATATGTAAAAACAAGACTACTAACTTAATGATTTTTAAACGAGACATATATGTAACGATTATCGTTGTAAAGATATTTAATGTGTATATATCATATTAAGAGATATTCATACATGATAATATCATGATAATATAATAATTTAAAATCTCATTTGATATTATAAACATTGGGTTAACAACATTTAACAAGATCGTTAACCTAAAGGTTTCAAAACAACACTTACATGTAACGACTAACGATGACTTAACGACTCAGTTAAAATGTATATACATGTAGTGTTTTAATATGTATTTATACACTTTTGAAAGACTTCAATACACTTATCAAAATACTTCTACTTAATAAAAATGCTTACAATTACATCCTCGTTCAGTTTCATCAACAATTCTACTCGTATGCACCCGTATTCGTACTCGTACAATACACAACTTTTAGATGTATGTGCTATTGGTATATACACTCCAATGATCAGCTCTTAGCAGCCCATGTGAGTCACCTAACACATGTGGGAACCATCATTTGGCAACTAGCATGAAATATCTCATAAAATTACAAAAATATGAGTAATCATTCATGACTTATTTACATGAAAACAAAATTACATATCCTTTATATCTAATCCATACACCAACGACCAAAAACACCTACAAACACTTTCATTCTTCAATTTTCTTCATCTAATTGATCTCTCTCAAGTTCTATCTTCAAGTTCTAAGTGTTCTTCATAAATTCTACAAGTTCTAGTTACATAAAATCAAGAATACTTTCAAGTTTGGTAGCTCACTTCCAATCTTGTAAGGTGATCATCCAACCTCAAGAAATCTTTGTTTCTTACAGTAGATTATCATTCTAATACAAGGTAATAATCACATTCAAACTTTGGTTCAATTTCTATAACTATAACAATCTTATTTCAAGTGATGATCTTACTTGAACTTGTTTTCGTGTCATGATTCTGCTTCAAGAACTTCGAGCCATCCAAGGATCCGTTGAAGCTAGATCCATTTTTCTCTTTTCCAGTAGGTTTATCCAAGGAACTTAAGGTAGTAATGATGTTCATAACATCATTCGATTCATACATATAAAGCTATCTTATTCGAAGGTTTAAACTTGTAATCACTAGAACATAGTTTAGTTAATTCTAAACTTGTTCGCAAACGAAAGTTAATCCTTCTAACTTGACTTTTAAAATCAACTAAACACATGTTCTATATCTATATGATATGCTAACTTAATGATTTAAAACCTGGAAACACGAAAAACACCGTAAAACCGGATTTTCGCCGTCGTAGTAACACCGCGGGCTGTTTTGGGTTAGTTAATTAAAAACTATGATAAACTTTGATTTAAAAGTTGTTATTCTGAGAAAATGATTTTTATTATGAACAGGAAACTATATCCAAAAATTATGGTTAAACTCAAAGTGGAAGTATGTTTTCTGAAATGGTCATCTAGACGTCGTTCTTTCGACTGAAATGACTACCTTTACAAAAACGACTTGTAACTTATTTTTCCGACTATAAACCTATATTTTTTCTGTTTAGATTCATAAAATAGAGTTCAATATGAAATCATAGCAATTTGATTCACTCAAAACGGATTTAAAATGAAGAAGTTATGGGTAAAACAAGATTGGATAATTTTTCTCATTTTAGCTACGTGAAAATTGGTAACAAATCTATTCCAACCATAACTTAATCAACTTGTATTGTATATTATGTAATCTTGAGATACCATAGACACGTATACAATGTTTCAACCTATCATGTCGACACATCTATATATATTTCGGAACAACCATAGACACTCTATATGTGAATGTTGGAGTTAGCTATACAGGGTTGAGGTTGATTCGAAAATATATATAGTTTGAGTTGTGATCAATACTGAGATATGTATACACTGGGTCGTGGATTGATTCAAGATAATATTTATCGATTTATTTCTGTACATCTAACTGTGGACAACTAGTTGTAGGTTACTAACGAGGACAGCTGACTTAATAAACTTAAAACATCAAAATGTATTAAAAGTATTGTAAATATATTTTGAACATACTTTGATATATATGTATATATTGTTATAGGTTCGTGAATCAACCAGTGGCCAAGTCTTACTTCCCGATGAAGTAAAAATCTGTGAAAGTGAGTTATAGTCCCACTTTTAAAATCTAATATTTTTGGGATGAGAATACATGCAGGTTTTATAAATGATTTACAAAATAGACACAAGTACGTGAAACTACATTCTATGGTTGAATTATCGAAATCGAATATGCCCCTTGTTATTAAGTCTGGTAATCTAAGAATTAGGGAACAGACACCCTAATTGATGCGAATCCCCAAGATAGATCTATTGGGCCTAACAAACCCCATCCAAAGTACCGGATGCTTTAGTACTTCGAAATTTATATCATATCCGAAGGGTGTCCCGGAATGATGGGGATATTCTTATATATATACATCTTGTTAATGTCGGTTACCAGGTGTTCACCATATGAATGATTTTTATCTCTATGTATGGGATGTGTATTGAAATATGAAATCTTGTGGTCTATTGTGACGATTTGATATATATACCATATGGTTTGTTTTAAAATGAATGCAGTCTTTGAAAAACGTCTCATATAGAGGTCAAAACCTCGCAACGAAATCAATTAATATGGAACGTTTTTAATCAATAAGAACGGGACATTTCATCAGAAAGCGCCACTAAAATTCTACCTAATACTTATGCATTTTCAGAATTTACATCAGAATCAGACTCAGACAATTTTAGTCCCTGAAAGAAGTTGCTGTTCAGTTTCAGTCTCAGTTCACTGGGACGCCGTCCAGTTTTTGGGATGCCGTCCACCAATGAAACATGGGACGCCGTCCAACCATTTTGGACGCCGTCCAAATGGTCTGACGGGCCAGCTGTTGGAATTTTAATAAATTAAAAGGGGTATTTATGTCTTTTCACATGTGGACGGATTTGTAGCCTTAATATCAGTTTTAGATCCTATTTTAGATCATTTTGACATCCACACATCTCTCTCATCTTATCTTAGAGAGAGAAGGAGATTTTAGAGAGTGAGAGCTTGGTTTGAGGAACAAGATGTGTGAATCGGGTCAACTCGCGAGAGTTAAAATTGTTCCCTTCGTTCTCGGCTACGTTTTGATTGTTATGGTAAATTCTAAATCCGAATTTCATTGTTAAGATTCATGTTTGAGTTAGGGTTTGTGTTAGTTAGAGTTATAAACCCATTTATTGTGAAATTTGGGGGGTTTTTGGGTAAGATTCATGTAAGTAAGCCTAATCGGGTGACTTAGGGTTTCGATTGATGAAATTGTAAGTTTGGATCTTGCATGTGTTGGTTAAACCTTAGAACACTTGTGTACTAGTGATTTTGGTTTGTGTTGACTTGATTTTGAGGTGTAAACCCTAATATGGGTCAAAATGGATTTTGTGTTGAAATGAGTCAAGTGTTATTGAATTTTGGTGTCAAATGATGATTTTGAGATATAATCACTAGTTGTTAGTAATTGTAGGTACTTTGGGTGTAATTTGACAAGTCAAAGTGAGTTAAACCTAATTTGGTCAATGAAAGTCAAACATTGGTGTTAAGTGTTAAATTGGTGATTTTATGACATAATCACTAGTAATGGTGCTTATGGGTCGAACTTGACTTGTTTTAGTGGTTAAGTGCAATTTAGGTCGAGTTGCACTTATGGGCTGGTTTTGTATGATCAAGTACATTAAGTGTTATTGTGTACTTGTTTGAATGGGTTGGAATTACCACCCGTAGTGGTAGTTGGTGAAGTCCACTTTAGGTGTCTAAATGGGCGGATTGTGGAAGTAGGTATAAACCCTTGGTTAAAGGTGTTGGCGTCGAATTCTCTTGTAGAGAATGTATGTTGATTGTTTGTATACCTATATGCGTATTATAGGTAAAAGCTTGCTCGGTTGCATTTGGTGGAGATTTCACGCATGGTTTGTATTGCTCGAGTTCGAGGTGAGTGGAATAATTATGCGTGTACGTATATAATGTATTTATTTATGTAGCGTGGAATGTGGAATTGTCGCGGTGTTCAAGACACCACATTCTACGTAACGAGTGGAATTGTCGCGGTGTTCAAGACACCACTCATTTGGTTTGATTGACATGTGGAATTGTCGCGGTGTTCAAGACACCACATTGTCATGGGAGTGGAATTGTCGCGGTGGTCAAGACACCACTCATTTGGTTTGATTGACATGTAGAATTGTCGCGGTGTTTAAGACACCACATTGTCATGGGAGTGGAATTGTCGCGGTGTTCAAGACACCACTCATTGTTTTGATTGACATGTGGAATCGTCGCGGTGTTCAAGACGCCACATTGTTATGGGGTGAGTTAGTCGCGGTGTTCAAGACATCACCCGGGGGATTAGTGATTACGCGGTGATTAAGTAACACTAATGGATGTTATGAACTCCGACGGTCTTTTACGAGTACCGTTCCCTTGTACGATTGGTTAACCATGGTTGTGTGAATTTCGTATTAGCATATTCAATTATGAACTATATGCTATTGGTGTTGCTAGCTTATTGTGAATTGCGGATATTAGTTTTATGCATGACGTTTGCATGGTTGTCGAATTGCTAGCTTGTATGCAGTATTGTGTAAGTGATTGCAAGTAAGTTGGTTATATATGTATATGTATAACTATTACATTCACTAAGCGTTAGCTTATCCCTCTCGTTGTTTACCTTTTTACAGGTATTGTGTTATGAAGCTAGCTAGTTGTTAGACTAGCTGCGTAGGAGCGCTTGGGATCGATGGGGTAGCTTTTGGTTATGCGGATGCGGATTGGGGATTTGGTAGTCCCCGGGATTATGCTCTTGGTATCGGGTTGGGTTATAGAGTCCTAACTCGTCTAAATGTAAATTGGGATTGAAACTTGTATTTTGTACGAAAGTCGTAAAACTTGTTTTATTATTGGAACGTGTTAGTTTCATATAGTATTATATGTTGTAAAAAGCGTTTCGTCTAAAAGTGTTGGGAAGCGGGTTTTCCGCCCACGTGAATTTGTAAAACTGATCAGGAACTTTTAGTTCATTTGGACGCCATCCAAATTGCTTGGACGCCGTCCTGGGCTTCACTGCTGGACGCCGTCCAGATGCACTGTCTCACAATTTTTTTTAGGGCGTATTTTTGGTAAAATGAAGTTGGGTCGTTACAAGTGGTATCAGAGCATAGTCTAAGGGAATTAGGTGACCTTGGAATAGGTGCCTAGTCTTAGACTTATTGGCGGTTGTGCGTTATTTGCGGGACTTGTAGGAATACGGGTCACATTGAGATTTGTTAGTGCCTTAGAGTAGGTGACTAACTAGGACTTGCGTTTGTCCAAGGTGTGATTATGTGGGGCCTTATTTCGTGCGTAAATTAGTGCCTTGACAGATAGTGCCTAATGTAAGTAGGCAAACTAGGACGTTGTTTTAGTGATAGTCACCTAAGTTGTAGGTTGACTTGTTGTTGCGGTGTACTTGTGTACATTTATTATTATATTGTATATTGGTGTATATATACAGGTATCTATTTGTGCTGTGTCCTAGGGACGAATCTATTGGAGAGATTCGGATATTTGGCGGTTGAGTGATCAAGTTCGCGGTAAGGATTTTGGTCATTCAGGCACTAGGAGTTATCGCGTGTTATTTGGTGTGAATGTTGCGTCAGTCCGAGTAAAGTACTTTGCGTGACCATGTGAAAATGGTAAGGTACACATTTGTAATAGTGACCGATCAACATTTTTACGAAAGTGTATCATGACATCAAGCATGACATGACGAGTACCGAGCGGAGGAAACGTGGCATGGTTGGGGTAGAATTGGGACGAGTTAGGAATCTTTTATTGGTTCCTAGGATATAGTAGTCACGGGTGATGTGCTTGTTGTCACATCAGATTCGTTGTGAGTCATAAATTGTTACGGTGGATTCGGTTAGTTAAGTGAGTGAGTCAACTCACGAGTTCGGCGCATATTTAGTCACCCTACGTAGTGGGTGCATTATTGAGATCGTCATGGGTTGTAGTTACCCATCGTAACTAGGATGACCGATTAGTGTGTATGTGTGTGCAACAAGGACTTGAATCCCGTAATGGGACGTATCAAGTCTAATGATTGTAGTTTTGAGTTACACTCGGTAGAGTGTGTGGTTAGAGAATCGTGTTAGGATTCTTGTGGGGAGTCGCCTTGGAATTGGCGAATCGAGGAGTCTTCGGGTCGCTAAACTCATGGGAGTGGGACCCGTATATTGATGACTGTGTTAGTAAATTGTGGATTATGGGTTAACGTTCCTAATGGAATATCCCTTGTAGTAGTGGTTTTATCGAGGTGTGGAAGGATGTAAGACTTGGTATTTCCAAGCATCTCCTTAGTGTTAGATGAAGGGTTTCATTAGGCTATATCGTTTTGGCCTTGTGGAATTGTGGGTAGCGTGTGATCGCTAGGAACTTTCGATAAGACAATAAACCACGAGGTTTGTCGGGTAGGAATGACTTCGGGTCATTATTGTGGAGAAATGGGTGACATCGGGTGTATGGAACCCAAGGGTCGAGTTTCTAAAATTCGGTTGATTGTGGTGGGAGTCTGCATGACACTCAGTCAGGTGCCTTTTCATACCTGCTAGTGTAATGTTCAACTCCGGTAGTGGTGTGATCACTTTGTGCTTAAGGTGACCGTGAGATACCCTTAGAAGCAGCGGAGATTACAATAGTGATCTATGGGTGATAGTGATTCGACGATTGCGAAAGTTGAAGTTTAAGAGCATTGCAGTAAATACTTCTTATGAAGTGACGGATGAGCGAATCTTGTTGCTCTTAAGTGATGGACGGGTAAAGATGACCGGTGAGCCAGTGATGGACTTAATGGTCAGTTAGGCCAAAGGTTATGATGAAGTGTTGATATGGCGGTCGATATAATTGTTGCGCCAGATTAGTCACTCTTCTCCATGAGAGTGAGCAATTGTTATTAAAGGTTCGTTGCAAGGAAGTTCGGGTGATCTCGACTAAGATGCGCGACTTACTAAGCAGAGTGGCACATTCCTAGTCGTAGAGGTGTACGTGAGACTTTGGTAGAGTTCGCTTTGCGAACGGTGAAGGACTGTTATTTGTAATTGTGGTATGAAGGTGCGACATTGTCGCGTGTACGACATCTCAAGTGAAGGTGCATGTCGGCTCTGAGAGCCTAAAGTGCATTCGTGGTGACTTGGAGTATATGACCAACGATGAGGATGGTCATGTGTTTCCTGGAATGATAATTATGCGGGATGTTACCATCTTGGCAGTAAGAATGTGGAGCTGAATCCTAAGTGGGGGAGTTTTACTGCCGCCCGAGAAATGAAATGTCCCGTTCATATTGATTATAAACGTTCCATATTAATTGATTTCGTCGCGAGGTTTTGACCTCTATATGAGACGTTTTTCAAAGACTGCATTCATTTTTAAAATAACCATAACCTTTATTTTATCTATAAAGGTTTAAAAAGCATTACGTAGGTTATCAAATAATGATAATCTAAAATATACCGTTTACACACGACCATTACATAATGGTTTACAATAAGAATATATTACATCAAAAATAAGTTTCTTGAATGCAGTTTTTACATAATATCATACAAGCATGGACTCCAAATCTTGTCCTTATTTTATTATGCAACAGCGGAAGCTCTTAATAATCACCTGAGAATAAACATGCTTAAAACGTCAACAAAAATGTTGGTGAGTTATAGGTTTAACCTATATATTATCAAACCATAATAATAGACCACAAAATTTCATATTTCAATATACATCTCATACATAGAGATAAAAATCATTCATATGGTGAACACCTGGTAACCGACATTAACAAGATGCATATAAGAATATCCCCTATCATTCCGGGAAATCCTTCGGACATGATAAAAACAACATCGAAGTACTAAAGCATCCGGTACTTTGGATGGGGTTCGTTAGGCCCAATAGATCTATCTGTAGGATTCGCGTCAATTAGGGTGTCTGTTCCCTAATTCTTAGATTACCAGACTTAATAAAAAGGGGCATATTCGATTTCGATAATTCAACCATAGAATGTAGTTTCACGTACTTGTTTCTAGTTTGTAAATCATTTATAAAACCTGCATGTATTCTCATCCCAAAAATATTAGATTTTAAAAGTGGGACTATAACTCACTTTCACAGATATTCCCTTCCTCGGAAATAAGACTTGGCCACGGATCGATTCACGAACCTATACAAATATGTACATATATATCAAAGTATGATCAAAATATAATTACAACCATTTTTATTATGTTTTAAAGATTTGAGTATATTAAGTCAGCTGTCCTCGTTAGTAACCTACAACTAGTTGTCCACAGTTAGATGTACATAAATAAATCGATATATATTATCTTGAATCAATCCACGACCCAGTGTATACACATCTCAGGCTAAATCACAACTCAAAGTCTATATATTTTTGGAATCAACCTCAACCCTGTATAGCTAACTCCAACATTACTGCATATAGATTGTCTATGGTTGTTCCAAATATTATATATACATGGGTCGATATGATATGTCAAAACATTTGCATACGTGTCTATGGTATCCCAAGATTACATAATATATTAGAATACATGTATAATACAATATAAGTTAGCTAGAATATGATTTGTATAGATTTGTTAAACATTTCCCGTAGCTAAAAAGATCAAAAATATCCAATCTTGTTTTACCCATAACTTTTTCATTTTAAATCGGTTTTGAGTGAATAAAATTGCTATGATTTCATATTGAACTCTAATTTAAGAATCCAAACATAAAAATTATAGGTTTATAATCGGAAATTTAAGTTACATGTCAATTACTAAAGAGGTAGTCATTTCCGTCGAAAGAACGACATCTTGATGACCATTTTGAAAAACATACTTTCACTTTGAGTTTAACCAAGATTTTTGGATATAGTTTCATGTTCATATGAAAAATAATTTTCCCATAAGAAAAACTTTTAAATCAAAGTTTATCATAGTTTTTAATTATCCAAACCAAAACAGCCCCCGGTTTCACTACGACGGCGTATATCCGATTTTATGGTGTTCATCGTGTTTCCAGGTTTTAAATCATTAAGTTAGCATATCATATAGATATAGAACATGTGTTTAGTTGATTTTAAAAGTCAAGTTAGAAGGATTAACTTTTGTTTGCGAACAAGTTTAGAATTAACTAAACTATGTTCTGGTGATTACAAGTTTAAACCTTCGAATAAGATAGCTTTATATGTATGAATCGAATGATGTTATGAACATCATTACTACCTCAAGTTTTCTGGATAAAACTACTGGAAATGAGAAAAATAGAGCTAGCTTCAAAGGATCCTTGGATGGCTTGAAAGTTCTTGAAGCAGAATCATGACACGAAAACAGTTCAAGTAAGATTTTCATTCGAAATAAGATTGTTATAGTTATAGAAATTGAATCAAAATTTTAATATGAGTATTACCTTGTATTAGAAAGATATCTTACTGTAAATAAGAAAGATTTCTTGAGGTTGGATGATCACTTTACAAGATTGGAAGTAAGCTAGCAAACTTGGAAGTATTCTTGATTTTATGAAACTAGAACTTATAGAATTTATGAAGAACACTTAGAACTTGAAGATGGAAATTGAGAAAGATCAATTAGATGAAGAAAATTGAAGAATTAAAGTGTTTGTAGGTGTTTTTGGTCGTTGGTATATGGATTAGATATAAAGGATATGTAATTTTGTTTTCATGTAAATAAGTCATGAATGATTACTAATATTTTTGTAATTTTATGAGATATTTCATGCTAGTTGCCAAATGATGGTTTCTACATGTGTTAAGTGGCTCACATGGGCTACTAAGAGCTGATCATTGGAGTTTATATACCAATAGTACATACATCTAAAAGTTGTGTATTGTACGAGTACGAATACGGGTGCATACGAGTAGAATTGTTGATGAAACTGAACGAGGATGTAATTGTAAGCATTTTTGTTAAGTAGAAGTATTTTGATAAGTGTCTTGAAGTCTTTCAAAAGTGTATGAATACATATTAAAACACTACATGTATATACATTTTAACTGAGTCGTTAAGTCATCGTTAGTCATTACATGTAAATGTTGTTTTGAAACCTTTAGGTTTACGATCTTGTTAAATGTTGTTAACCTATTGTTTATTATATCTAAATAGATGTTAAATTATTACATTATCATGATATTATGATATATAATATATCTTAGTATGATATATATACAGTTAAATGGCATTACAACGATAATCGTTACATATATGTCTCGTTTCGAAATCCTTAAGTTAGTAGTCTTGTTTTTACATATGTAGTTTTTGTTAATATACTTAATGACATGTTTACTTATCATTTATCTTGATTAAACATAGTGTATCAATATCTTAATATGATTCATATGTATTTAGTAAGACGTTGTTATAACGATAATCGTTATATATATCGTTTCGAGTTTCTTAATTCAATAAACACAATTTTATGTATATAACTCATTGTTAAAGTACCTAATGAGATACTTACTTATCATAACATCATGTTAAATATATATATAATCATATATATGTCATCATATAGTTTTTACAAGTTTTAACGTTCGTGAATCACCGGTCAACTTGGGTGGTCAATTGTCTATATGAAACCTATTTCAATTAATCAAGTCTTAACAAGTTTGCTTGCTTAACATGTTGGAAACACTTAATCATGTAAATATCAATTTCATTTAATATATATAAACATAGAAAAGTTCGGGTCACTACAAGAAAGTTCCGGTGGTAATATGTATAGTGGAAATCTGGGTTGTCGTGAAACTCGGATAGTATTATTGGTTCGGTATGAGTGTGTATCATGAAGGATACTGTATTTTCCCTGTTGAGAATGTTATCATGGAGATCATTAGTAGATTATTCCACTTTATGGATGATTGTGAGACGGAGAGTATCGATCCCGATTGTCTCGTATAGAGACACGAGGATGTTGTTGGTTCACGTGGGTGTGATTCCTAGTGATGCTACCTGTTAGTCACATTGAAATGTCAAGGCCATCCTTAATGGACGGTCTAGGTAGGAGGATTCACCCTGCATGAGTGAATATTTTTGTGGGTCATGGGGCAAATCGCGAGTTGTTATGATGATAATTCGCTGTTGACTGGATTCTAGTTCACAAATGGTTTCCATGCTAGTACTAGGAACCTGTAGTGTATGAATGTGTTGTTGGGTTTAGGAGAGAAACCCTGTGATGAAGTGTTGATGTTTCGTCTGACTCGTGGTGTATTATTGTCGTCCTGGATTAATCCAGTGACGGATGGTCGTGTGCAGATTGATTGATGGGAAGGTGGTGCTCCTAAGTGATTATTTTGGGGTTACCGAAATTTCTTCGTTGAAGGAATGACCCAGTTGTGGAGCCGGAGGAAGTTGGTTCTTGATTCGGAGAACGTTCGTGATTAACCGGTTGGGTGATGTGTTTATGAACCGACGAAGTATGGAGTTTTAAGGAAGCATGAATCCTTCTCAATTTGGATTAATGCAAGTCATAATTCACGACGTAGTGGATTTAGTAGATCGCGTTGGGTGATGTAGTTATTGATGTAGCTTGTTGTGAGTTGTAGCCGAGAGGACTTGAAGAGATACGTGGTGTTTTTCCTATTTTCCTAAGCGGGAATTCTGGACTTCGAGAGTATGAGATATCGCTTGTTACGGTGGTGCACGCTAGTGATTATTAGCGTGTGGTGAGATCTTCAAATTTGCAGAAAATGTTATGGATGTCGGCTTGGTTGTGCTTCGTAGGATCGTGAGGCGTGACAACGATGATTGTCTGTGAATTGTTCTACTTTTAGGACGATTATGAAGCACGGCTGTTGTAATATGATGCGTTAGTGTATGAAGTGAGATTTCAAATGAGTGATTACTACATGTGTGACTCCGCGTTGGGAGCGAAAATGTTCGAGGGAGAAGTGCTTAACTTCTAGTGTAGGTGCGGATCACGAGGACGTGATCTAATTTAAGTGGGAGAGAGTTGTAAGATCCTGAAATTTTATGCATTAGAAAGTGTTCCTGAAAGTGTCAGTAAATGTGTGCATCAGAAAGCGCCACTAAAAGTCTACCTAATACTTATGCATTTTCAGAATTTACATCAGAATCAGACTCAGACAATATTTGTCCCTGAAAGAAGTTGCTGTTCAGTTTCAGTCTCAGTTCAGTGGGACGCCGTCCAGTTTTTGGGACGCTGTCCACCAATGAAAGATGGGATGCCATCCAACCATTTTGGACGCCGTCCAAATGGTCTGACGGGCCAGCTGTTGGAATTTTAATAAATTAAAAGGGGTATTTGTGTCTTTTCACATGTGGACAGATTTGTAGCCTTAATATCAGTTTTAGATCCTATTTTGGATCATTTTGACATCCACACATCTCTCTCATCTTATCTTAGAGAGAGAAGGAGATTTTAGAGAGTGAGAGCTTGGTTTGAGGAAGAAGATGTGTGAATCGGGTCAAGTCGCGAGAGTTAAAGTTGTTCCCTTCATTCTCGGCTACGTTTTGATTGTTATGGTAAATTCTAAATCCGAATTTCATTGTTAAGATTCATGTTTGAGTTAGGGTTTGTGTTAGTTAGAGTTATAAATCCATTTATTGTGAAATTTGGGGGTTTTTGGGTAAGATTCATGTAAGTAAGCCTAATTGGGTGACTTAGGGTTTCGATTGATGAAATTGTAAGTTTGGATCTTGCATGTGTTGGTTAAACCTTAGAACACTTGTGTACTTGTGATTTTGGTTTGTGTTGACTTGATTTGGGGTGTAAACCCTAATATGGGTCAAAATGGGTTTTGTGTTGAAATGGGTCAAGTGTTATTGAATTTTGATGTCAAATGATGATTTTGAGATACAATCACTAATTGTTAGTAATTGTAGGTATTTTGGGTGTAATTTGACAAGTCAAAGTGAGTTAAACCTAATTTGGTCAATGAAAGTCAAACATTGGTGTTAAGTGTTAAATTGGTGATTTTATGACATAATCACTAGTAATGGTGCTTATGGGTCGAACTTAACTTGTTTTAGTGGTTAAGTGCAATTTGGGTCAAGTTGCACTTATGGGTTGGTTTTGTATGATCAAGTACATTAAGTGTTATTGTGTACTTGTTTGAATGGGTCGGAATTACCACCCGTAGTGGTAGTTGGTGAAGTCCACTTTAGGTGTCTAAATGGGCGGATTGTGGAAGTAGGTATAAACCCTTGGTTAAAGGTGTTGGCATCGAATTCTCTTGTAGAGAATGTATGTTGATTGTTTGTATACCTATATGCATATTATAGGTAAAAGCTTGCTCAGTTGCGTTTGGTCCACAGATTGATTGAGGCCACCCCACAGATCTTACATCTATGTTCCGGGTCTGCAGAGATTATTTCTCGAGGGTAAACAACAATCAACAGTATATGCCACACGCTGAGCAGCTATTGTCTTGTACTGGTACCTTACAGCCGCTATACGGAAAATCATACCAACAAATGTCGCCACCCGTCTCAAAGACCACCAAAACCACCAAGAACATGAAGGCAACCGAAACAACCTCATCAAAAATAACACTTGAACCAGTTGATGAAAAAATCATTGAGAACATACCAGTGGATCAGCTAACTCTTGAAGAAACTTCAATTGAAGAAGAGGACCAAATGCACACTGGTAACACCGATGATCAAGTTCATGAAACTATACCACGATTGAAGAAGCCATTGATGGGGAGTTCTAATGGAGGAATGTGGAAATCCAGGCGAGGAACACACAATGTTTCTTTTTAAAGGATAGTTGATGTGAATGTTAAACACAACAACAGAGGAAAGAAATCTAGCCAATATTGTCACCATTGATTTTTCTTTAGAATCATCATCTAGTCGACCAAGTACTCCAATTCAAATTTTCGATAATCCATTTTTTGAACCCAACCTCACAATTGAGAACCCGGAGGATATTCAAGGACAATTCAGAGATCCTGAACCACTAATCATTCCTCCTGAACCACAAATTACTCATCCAGAGATTGTCGAGGAAGAAACCATTAAATCAGAATCCTCTAGTGATTCAGATTCAACAAATTCAATCATGGAAAATTAGGAACCTCTAAGTATGGATGACCGAATGAGGGCTACACGCACTGGCCAAGGTCATGCAATTACTCAACCAGACATTAATGCGCCAGATTATGAAATCAAAGGATAAATCCTACACATGGTAACTAATCAATGCCAATTTAGTGGTACACTGAAGGAAGATCCAAACGAACATCTTCGTACCTTTGATAGGATCTGTACTCTATTCAAAATCAGAGAAGTTGAGGATGAACAGATCTATCTCATGTTATTTCTCTGGACTTTAAAGGGAGAAGTCAAAGATTGGTTAGAATCGTTACCTGAAGGGGCGATTGATACATGGGATGTTTTAGTTGAAAACTTTCTTAAAAGATTCTTTCCGGCATCTAAAGCCGTGAGACTTTAAGGAGAAATTATTACTTTCACGCAGAAGACAAATGAAACTTTATATGAAGCGTGGACAAGATTTGGAAAGTTGTTGAGAGGATGTCCTCAACATGGTTTAGACAATTATCAAATAGTACAAATATTCTACCAAGGATGCAACATTACTACACACAAAGACATCGACATAGCAGCTAGTGGTTCCGTTATGAAGAAAACCGCAACTGAAGCTTACAAAATTATTGATAACACAGCCTCCCACTCACATGAGTGGAATCAAGAAAAAGACATCGTTAGATCATCTAAAGCGGCTAGAGCCGATTCTAGCCATGACTTTGATTCCATTTCCACAAAGTTAGATGCTTTTGAGAGACGAATGGAAAAGATAACTAAAGATATTCACCCAATACGAATTAGTTTTGAGCAGTGTGGAGGACCACACTTGACAAAATATTGTCTCAGTATTGAACAAACAATGGAACAAAGAGAGAATGTTTCATACATGAACCAAAGGCCTGGAAATAATTATCAAAATAATTATCAACCGCCAAGACCAAACTACAATGAAAATCAGAATTATAATCGAAATGTTCCATACAACAACCAACAAGGTCCTAGCAATCAACAAGTATCTAACAATACTTACAATCAGCAAAGACATATTTTTTCAATTAAACCACCACAAACCGATGATAAAAAGCCAAATTTAGAAGATATGATGCCGAAGCTAGTTGAATCTCAAACGCAGTTTTTCACATCTCAGAAACAAACCAATGAACAAAATGCTCAAATATTTAGAAATCAACAAGCTTCTATTCAAAATCTGGAACAAGAAGTAAGTAACCTAGCAAGGTTGATAGGTGAAAGAAAATCGGGGAGTCTACCTAGCGAAACAAATGCTAACTCACGGAATGAAACAGCTAAAGCCATTACCACAAGAAGTGGTATTACACTTAAACCACCTGAAATACCTGTAATTTTTGATGACTCTATTCCCACTAGACCGGCACCACAGCCTGAGCAAGAGAAGGAAACAGATTCGGTAGTTGAAAAGGTTAATGAAGATAACACAGTTAAGGCAAAGCCTTATGTTAAACCATACCAACCATCGCTTCCTTACCCGAGTAAAATGAGAAAAGAAAGACTTGAAGCCGAGCAATCCAAATTCTTGGATATGTTTTAACAAATAAATGTCAATCTTCCTTTCATTGATGTGATTTCAGGAATGCCTAGATATGCTAAATTTCTGAAAGATGTAATCACAAATAGAAAGAAAATGGAAGAACTCTCGGCTATTACAATGAATGCTAATTGTTCTGCAGTGCTATTGAATAAACTACCAGAAAAACTCTCAGATTCAGGAAATTTCACAATTCCATGTTTTCTGGGTAGTCTTAGTTCAATTGAAGCACTGACAGACTTAGGTGCTAATATAAATTTAATGCCGTATTCACTATACGCTAAACTAGACCTTGGAGAATTGAAACCAACACGAATAAGCATATAACTAGCAGATCGATCAGTAAAATATCCTAGAGGGATAATGGAGAACATGCTAGTTAAAGTTGGTACTTTAGTATTTCCAGTAGATTTTGTTATTCTGGACATGGAAGAAGATTCTTGAGTTCCTTTCATATTAGGAAGACCATTCTTAAACACGGCTAAAGCAATAATGGACGTGTTTGGTAAGAAACTGACCCTAAGTATAGAGGACGAGAGTGTTACCTTTTCTGTTGATAGAGCCATGCAACAACCACAATCCGCAGACGATACATGTTATTATATTCAAACTATAGATTCACATGCAGAATTGTTAGAAGAATTTCTAGAATTACAAGGAACAGGAGAATGTTCTTTAGGAGAAGGAACTGAATCAATTAATGAAGCTGAAATGTTAGCCGCACTTATGGCTAATGATTACGAACCAACAAAAGAAGAACTTCAAATGCTAAAAGGGGAAGACAGATATCGATATAAATCATCGATAGAAGAACCACCGATATTAGAGTTAAAGCCACTTCCAACCCATTTGGAATACGCTTATTTACATGGTGAATCTGAATTACCTGTAATAATCTCTTCTTCTCTTACTGAAAATGAAAAATCTCAACTCATTTCTGTGCTAAAAGCTCATAAACCAGCTATTGCATGGAAGATTCATGACATTAAAGGCATAAGTCCTTCGTATTGCACACATAAAATTCTTATGGAAGAAGGTCATAAAACATACGTGCAACGCCAATGAAGACTAAATCCAAATATGAAAGATGTTGTTAAGAAAGAAATATTAAACTGCTAGATGCAGGTTTAATTTATCCAATTTCTGATAGTCCATGGGTAAGCCCAGTTCAATGCGTACCTAAGAAGGGTGGCATGACTGTTATCACAAATGAAAAAGATGAGCTTATTCCTACTAGGACTGTAACATGATGGCGTGTTTGTATTGATTATAGAAAATTAAATGATGCCACCAGAAAAGATCACTTTTCCTTACCTTTCATTGATCAAATGTTGAAAAGGTTAGCTGGGAACAGTTACTATTGTTTTCTTGACGGTTTCTCCGGATACTTTCAAATTCCAATCGCACCCGAGGACCAATAGAAAAGCACCTTCACGTGCCCTTATGGTACTTTTTCTTACAAACGCATGCCATTTGGACTTTGCAACGCCCCTGCAACCTTTCAAAGGTGCATGATGGCGATTTTTCACGACATGATAGAAGAATGCATGGAAGTTTTCATGGATGACTTTTTAGTTTTCGGTGATACTTTTGAAACATATCTAGTTAATCTTGAACGGATGCTTATTAGATGCGAGCAATCAAATCTAGTACTTAATTGGGAGAAATGCCATTTCATGGTCAAAGAAGGCATCGTTATTGGTCATAAAATTTCAAAGGAAGGAATTGAAGTGGATAGAGCTAAAGTAGATGTAATTGCTAAACTTCCACATCCCATCAATGTTAGAGGAGTTAGGAGTTTTCTAGGGCATGCCGGTTTTTACCGACGTTTCATAAAAGATTTTTCTAAAATTGCCACTCCCATGAATAAACTCCTAGAAAAGGATGCTCCATTCATCTTTTCGAATGAATGCATCAAATCTTTTAATATTCTTAAAGAAAAACTCACTAATGCGCCGATCATGATAACTCCAAATTGGAATCTACCGTTTGAACTCATGTGCGATGCAAGTGATTTTGCAATGGGAGCCGTTTTAGGACAAAGGATTGAAAAACCATTTCAACCTATTTATTACGCTAGTAAGACGATACAAGGAGCACAAACGAATTACACAACTACTAAAAAAGAACTCCTTGCTATTGTCTTTGCTTTTGACAAATTTCGTTCATATCTCGTTCTAGCTAATACAGTGGTCTATACCGACCATTATGCTCTTAGATACCTATTTTCAAAACAAGATGCCAAACCAAGATTAATCCGTTGGATCTTACTCTTACAAGAATTTGATATTGAAATCCGAGACAAAAAGGGAGCAGAAAATCTCGCTGCTGATCATCTTTCTCGTCTTGAAAATCCTGAATTAGAAGTTCTAAATGAATCGGCTATACAAGACAACTTTCCTGATGAATATCTATTGAAGATTGATTATAATGAAATTTCATGGTTTGCAGACTATGCAAACTACTTAGTATGTGGATTCCTTGAAAAAGGGTTGTCGTACCAAAAATGAAAGAAATTCTTTAGTGATATAAAACACTATTTCTGGGAAGATCCACATTTGTTTAAAAGTTGTCCTGATGGAATAATCCGCCGATGTGTATTCGGAGATGAAGCTAGTAAAATCTTAAACCACTGTCACACAGGACCAATAGGAGGGCATTATGGGCCTCAACTTACAGCAAGGAAAGTCTACGATGCTGGATTTTATTGGCCTACAATTTTCAAAGATGCACACCTTTTTTGTAAATCCTGTGATGCATGTCAAAGGGCCGAAAAAATAAGTCAACGTGATGAAATGCCATAAAATGTCATTCAAGTATGTGAAGTATTCGACGTTTGGGGTATTGACTTTATGGGTCCATTTTCAAAATCTCATAATAATCTCTACATTCTTGTTGCCATTGATTATGTATCTAAATGGGCGGAAGCACAAGCTCTCCCAACTAACGATGCACGAGTTGTAGTCAACTTTTTAAAACGTCTTTTTACAAGGTTCGGAACACCGAAAGCTTTAATAAGTGATCGGGGTACTCATTTTTGTAATAATCAACTTGAAAAAGTTCTCAAAAGATATGGAGTAACTCATAAAATCTCCACCTCTTATCATCCACAAACAAGTGGACAAGTTGAAAATACCAACCGAGCTTTAAAACGTATTCTAGAGAAAATCGTAGGATCAAACGCAAAGGAATGGTCCATGAAATTGGAGGATGCACTCTGGGCTTTTAGAACAGCCTACAAAACTCCAATTGGCACCACACCCTTTAAACTCGTTTACGAAAAAGCATGTCATCTTCCAGTAAAAATTGAGCACAAAGCATTTTGGGCTTTGAAGACATGTAATCTTGATTTACATGAAGCTGGACGTCTACGATTAAGTCAATTAAACGAATTAGAAGAATTAAGACACGATGCATATGAAAATTCGTTAATCTATAAGGAAAGAACAAAGAAATGGCATGATAAAAGAATCAGAAGTTCAAAAGAATTTAAGGAAGGAGACAGAGTCCTTCTTTTCAATTCACGATTCAAGCTATTTCCTGGAAAATTGAAATCAAGATGGTCTGGACCATTCATAGTCAAAAGAGTTTTCCCGTACGAAACAGTAGAGTTAATAAATTCAAATGGGAATGAATTTAAGGTTAATGGTCACAGAGTTAAACATTACATAGATAATCCAATGGAAGTTGAAGATGAAGTTAATCACAATTTCGATACCACAGCTAACTAAGCGTGGGAAGATTCGAATCTTTTAAGGGTAATATGAATTTCTGTTTGAGTTAGATGTTCTGTTTTCATGTAGTTCTCGAGAATGGAATCCGATTGGTCTTTTCCTAGCAGACCCTAAAAACTAGTCTTCTCCCTCCATTCTGAATTTTTATTTCTTTTAGGTTTTACGAGATGAAGAATTCCTTTGATCTGACCCATGGTCTACTACTACACGCTATGATTACTAAACATAATAATAACATCTTCCCGAGTGAACTGGTATCATTCATAAGAGGCAAAATGGACGAAGTGAGGAAAGAACTCAGGAAAGATCATCATAAGACACATTTTGGTAAAGAAAAATCAAAATCCGCAACAAAAAGAAGAGCACGACACCTTGAAAGATGTCATAAATATGGAAAATGGTCACACGAAGGGAAATGTTCGAACAATCAAACACATTCCAATACCGAGTTCGTTACTTTATGCAGAAAAGGACCGTTCATATGTTTAGAAGAAAAGTTATTGAAGAATCGAGGTTACACTTATGTAGCTATGGAAAACCAAATTGAACGACTCTCCTATGAGTCGACTAAAGCAGGTCTCTGAGAATTCTATCTCACAGGTAAGTATGTACAGTTTTTATTTGTTTTTATTTATCGCTTTTAACCTTTTGATAATAAACGCTGAATCGTTCGCTATAAAGTATTAAATTGATATTCAATAAAATTAGGTATGAGAAACCGAAATTATTGATATCATACAAAAATTTGTTACATCACTGCGAAATTTACCGTTTATTCATAAGGTATAAATATTTTTAATCAATCAATTAAAAATATTTTAAAAATTCGTCAGGAGTAAAACTAGGTAAAATAGCCGAAATTACTTTACCCAAAAGAGGGACGTATATTTTTGTAAATATTTGATTGATTAAAATGGGATAAAAGACCAAAAAGATTTTTATTATTATTTTTACCTTATTTTTAAAATTAATATATAACTATATTATTTTAATTGTAAGTTTGAAAAATTAATGTATATAAATATTATTAATATTTATATGAAATTTTAATATGCATTTTAAATTTAAAGTTTGGTGTGAATTTAAAAACAAAAATGTACTTTATTTCATTAAGTTAAAAATATGATTTCTAAAATTCGTCGTGAGTTGAAGACTAGGTCGTTGAACCGAAATTGCTTTACCCGAGGGCGGGACGAGAAATTTTATTATCATTATTTTTAATTTTATTGATCTAAAGTATGCCAAAAACATAAAAAAAACCCAAAAATCTTTGCTTTTAAAATAATCGCTTTAAAATGACAAATTTAAAATTTTGTCGAGGGACGAACTAGGTAAACGTACCGAAACACCCTCAAACTAAAAAGAAACAAAATTTTAAATTAAGTAATTATTTGTTTTATAAGTTAAAGTTTATATATATATATATATATATATATATATATATATATATATATATATATATATATATATATATATATATATATATATATATATATATATATAAAATACCATACCCCATGCGATCGCATGGGATTTACACTGCCAACCCATGCGATCGCATGGGCTGGGAAAACAGATCAGATAAAAAAGGCAGACGAGCTGCTTCTGTCTTCCACAAAACACACACACATACGAAAATACTCCCAAATCCTCTCTAAAATCATCATTTTTTCATCAAAATTCACCAAATTTCTTGCTATAATCCGTTCTAATCATGCCTTTCTTCAGATGGGGAAGCAAAAAGGTAGAAATTTCACCCCTAAACTCTTTAATTTCTCAGTTTTAGTGATAATTACAACTATTTTACCTAATTTAATTTTTTAATGATTTCTAGCTTAATTAGAGTTAAATTGTTAGTAAATTATACTTGTATAACCCAGATTGATGCTATTTATCATGATTTGAAGCCTTAAACTTCAAAAATTTTTAAAAATCTAGGGTTTGTGTTCTTGAGCAATTTGGGGCTTTTTGATATAAACATGTTATGGCCGCTTTTTGTTATGAATTATTGCTAAATTAAGTAGTGTAACATGTTTAGGTAGCTAAATGATCCAAACTTTGATCCTAAACATGATTTTTGAACATCAAAGTGGATTTTTTAAGTCTAAAAATTCATGAACTTGATTATTTTGATATAAATGCCATTTGAAACTTGTTTAATTGCTAGTAATGGTTATTTTAACATGTTATTTGAGTTGAAAGCTTATGAACTTTGCATACCTTTTCATATATGCTTATTTGAAAATTTGTAGAATTGATAAAAATATGAAAATGAGTATAAGTTTAATATGGATTAAACATGTTATTGTAATTGTTTTAATTTGTTATTTTGCTAACTGATAATGCTAAAAACGAACATATATTTCATCGTATTATCCCTCAAGAAATACATGCTTTTAGTTGCAGTTGTCCTATTTACAAGGAATATTTGTTTAAAAATTAAAAGGTGAAGACAAAAGACAGATTCGACGAATTGAAGACGCAAACGACCAAAAAGCTCAAAAGTACAAAGTACAGTCAAAGTGGTTCAAATTATTGATGAGAAACGTCTCAAAATTACAAGAGTACAAGACGCAAAATGCAAAGTACAAGATATTAAATTATACGAAAGGACGTTCGAAAATTCGGAACCGAGACATGAACCAACTTTCAACGTACGACGCAACGGATCGGAAATTATAAATTAGTTATGTATATAAATATAATATAATATATAATTAATTATATAAATTATATATTTATATTATATTTATAATAAAAGCCGTCGGCAGCCTTGGATTCCAAAAGTGTGAGCTGGAATCCACAGCTCCGCACTCGCGGAGCTTGAAGACCAAAATGCACCGCACTCGCGGAGCACTCTCTGCCTATAAAAGAACATGCATTTCGACGATTTATATATACCTTTTATATTTTATATATATTTTTCTTTCCCCATTTTTATGTATCAAGTATCACTCCAAATCGTAATCTCAATTTGTAATTTTAATTTTAAGTTAGTGATAATAATAAGGATCGATTAGTCGAATGTTTTAAGGTTTTGTAAGTCAAAACTCTGTCCGTGTACCACTACGCTAATAACACCCACTGTAAGTTATGTTTATGTTATTTTCATTAATGTCTCGTAGCTAAGTTATTATTATGCTTATTTAATGCCGAAGTAATCATGATGTTTGACTAAAAATATTAAAATTGGGTAATTGGGCTTTGTACCATAATTGGGGTTTGGACAAAAGAACGACACTTGTGGAAATTAGACTATGGGCTATTAATAGGCTTTATATTTGTTTAACTAAATGATAGTTTGTTAATTTTAATATAAAGATTTACAATTGGACGTCCCTATAAATAACCATATACACTCGATCGGACACGATGGGCGGGATATTTATATGTACGAATAATCGTTCATTTAACCGGACACGGGAATGGATTAATAGTCTATGGAATTATTAAAACAGGGGTGAAATTATGTACAAGGACACTTGGCATAATTGATAACAAAGTATTAAAACCTTGGATTACATGCAGTCGATATCCTGGTGTAATTATTAAACAAAGTATTAAGACCTTGTTACAGTTTAAATCCCCAATTAGTTGGAATATTTAACTTCGTGTATAAGGATAATTTGACGAGAACACTCGCACTTTATATTTATGACTGATGGACTGTTATGGACAAAAACCAGACGGACATATTGAATAATCCAGGACAAAGAACAATTAACCCATGGGAATAAACTAAAATCAACACGTCAAACATCATGATTACGGAAGTTTAAATAAGCATAATTCTTTTATTTCATATATAATTCCTTTATTTTCATATTTAATTGCACTTCTAATTATCACATTTTTATTTATTGTCATTGTATTTAATTGCACTTTTAATTATGGCACTTTTATTTTTATCGCAATTTTATTTCATCGCACTTTTATTTATTGCAATTTCATCATCGTTATTTATTTTACGCTTTAAATTAAGTCTTTTATTTATTTAATATTTTACATTAGATTTTAACTGCGACTAAAGTTTTAAAAATCGACAAAGCGGTCATTAAACGGTAAAAACCCCCTTTTTATAATAATAATATTACTTATATATATTTATATTTTTATTAATTAAAACTAATATAGCGTTAAGCTTTGTTTAAAAGATTTCCCTGTGGAACGAACCGGACTTACTAAAAACTACACTACTGTACGATTAGGTACACTGCCTATAAGTGTTGTAGCAAGGTTTAGGTATATCCATTCTATAAATAAATAAATATCTTGTGTAAAATTGTATCATATTTAATAGTATTTCCTAGTAAAATATAAGCTATTTCATATACGCCTCGCATAACATCAAGTATTTTTGGCGCCGCTGCCGGGGAACTTAAACGCCGAAAGTGCAACGCTAAAAATAAGAAAAAAAAAGTTTTTATAAAAGTTTTTGTTAAGTTCTTTTTATAAAAATATAAGTTTTAAAAATAATAAAAATATAAAAATACAAAAAGAAAAAAAATAATATATTTATATTTTTAAGAATTTATAATATTTATAAAGTAAATAAGTATTTTTATTTTAGTTTTAAAATTAAATTTTTATTTAAGTTATATTTATATTTTTTATATTTTATAAAACAGAAAAATAGAAAAAGTAAAAAAAAAATCTGATCCTGCATAAAAATCGAACCTTTCTCAGCTGAAACTGAACCCTCCGCGACTCGCGGAGCTTTTGAACTGGGACTAACCGCACTCGCGGAGGTCCTCTGACAGGTCAACATAGTACGCATTAATTACAGTTTAGGGTTTTGTTAATAATAATAATTATTATTAACCCTAATTAGGTTTTAAATATTTAATTAATTTGTTTTAGTTTTAATTAATTTGTTTATTTAGTTTTATTAATTTATAAAATTAATACTTTTATAAAATAAATAATATAAAAATAATATTTTTATAAAAATTATAATTTTATAAACTTTAAGTTTATTTTTATATTTTATATATTTTTATTTGTTTTAGCATAATTTGTATTTTTTTTATCGTTCGTACTTAGTTTTAAATATAGTATTTGCCATAGTTATTTTTATTTCTATATTTTTAGGCTTTGCCGTAAAATCCCTTAAGTACTTTTTCTTTAGACTAAGATCTAGGTACTTTAGAATTTTGCGACGCCGTTTTTAGTTCCTTTTTAAGTTATTGCCATTTGGGATATAGTATTTCTTTTAAGCTTTAATATTTTTAGACGCAACTTTTAATTTTTAGTTTTTAGTGCCTTTTTAAGTTTCGACGCGCTACTTTCTTATTTTTATTTTTCAACGCCTATTATTTTTCAATCTTTTATTTTTCGACGTTTTTCGACGCGCTCTTTTTCTTTCTTATTTCTCGCCATTCTAGTTTTTAGGACTTAGAATTTTCTCTATTTCTTATCTAATATTTCTTTAAATTTCAAACGAAAAATTGTTTTAAGTGGTTAAATTGATAGACATCAAAATTTTCTGGTTCGTAGTAATAGTTGGATTTGTACGTGGACCGGGTTATTGGAGCTAAACAGTACTCAATTATATTGAGACCAAACGAATCCTGCCCCTCTGCTGCATCTTTTGGCTATTCGAAACGTGGGCAAAATCAGAAAAGTCTATTAATTGAATAACTTATATAATTTTTCTTTCTTTTTAAAAACTAATAGGATATTCAGTGAATGCACCGAGCAAAACGTTCACCACCTTTTGTACGTTCACCACCTGTAACTCGATCAAGACATCTAGCAAATATTGTCGCCGTTGATTTTTCTTTAGAATCGTCATCCAGTCGACCAAGTACTCCAATTCAAATTTCCGATAATCCATTTTTTGAACCCGACCTCACAATTGAGAATCCGGAGAATATTCAGGGACAATTCATAGATCCTGAACCATTAATCTTTCGTCCGGAACCACCAATCATTCAAACAGAGATTGTTGAGGAACCAACCATTAAATCAGAATCCTCTAGTGATTCAGATTCAACAAATTCAATCATGGAAAATCTGGAACCTTTAAGTATGGAAGACCGAATGAGAGCTAAACGCACTGGCCAAGGTCACGCAATTACTCAACCAGACATAAATGCGCCAGATTATGAAATCAAAGGACAAATTCTACACATGGTAACTAATCAATGCCAATTTAGTGGTGCGCCGAAGGAAGATCCAAATGAACATCTTCGTACCTTTAATAGGATCTGCACACTATTTAAAATAAGAGAAGTGGAGGATGAACAGATATATCTCATGTTATTTCCCTGGACTTTAAAGGGAGAAGCCAAAGATTGATTGGAATCGTTACCCGAAGGGGCGATTGATACATGTGACGTTTTAGTTGAAAAATTTCTTAAAAAATTCTTTCCGGCATCTAAAGCCGTGAGACTTCAAGGAGAAATTGTTACGTTCACACAAAAGCCAAATGAAACTCTATATGAGGCTTGGACAAGATTTGGAAAGTTATTGAGAGGATGTCCGCAACATGGTTTAGACACCTGTCAAATAGTACAAATATTCTACCAAGGATGCGACATCACTACAAGAAAAGACATCGATATAGCAGCTGGTGGTTCCATTATGAAGAAAACAGCAACTGATGCTTATAAAATTATTGATAACACTGCTTCCCACTCACATGAGTGGCACCAAGAAAAAGATATCGTTAGATCATCTAAAGCAGCTAGAGCCGATTCTAGCAATGACTTAGATTTCATTTCTGCAGAGATAGATGCTGTCGAGAGACGAATGGAAAAGATGACTAAAGATATTCACTCAATACGAATTAGTTGTGAGCAGTGTGGAGGACAACATTTGACAAAAGATTGTCTCAGTATTAAACTAACAATGGAACAAAGAGAGAATGTTTCATACATAAACCAAAGGCCTGGAAATAATTATCAGAATAATTATCAACCGCCAAGACCAATTTACAATCAAAACCAGAATTATAATCGAAATGTTCCATACAACAATCAACAAGGTCCTAGTAATCAACAAGTATCCAATAATACATACAACCAGCAAAGACCTAATTTTCAAAACAAATCACCACAAACCGATGAGAAAAAGCCAAATTTAGAAGATATGATGACGAAGCTAGTTGAATCTCAAACGCAGTTTTTCACATCTCAGAAACAAACCAATGAACAAAATGCTCAAGCATTTAGAAATCAACAAGCTTCTATTCAAAATTTGGAACAAGAAGTAGGTAACCTAGCAAGGTTAATAGGTGAAAGAAAACCGAGAAGTCTACCTAGTGATACAAATGCTAACCCCCGAAATGAAACAGCTAAAGCCATTACCACGAGAAGTAGTATTACACTTAAACCACCTGAAATACCTGTAATTTCTGATGAAGCTATTCCTACTCCACAAGAACCACAATCAGATCAAGATAAGGAAAAAGAACCGGTAGTTGAAAAGGTTAATGAAGATAACACAGTTAAGGCTAAACCTTATGTTAAACCATACCAACCACCACTTCCTTACCCGAGTAAAATGAGAAAAGAGAGACTTGAAGCCGAGCAATCCAAATTCTTGGATATGTTTAAACAGATAAATGTAAATCTTCCTTTCATTGATGTGATTTCAGGAATGCCTAGATATGCTAAATTTCTGAAAGATCTAATCACAAATAGAAAGAAAATGGAAGAACTCTCGGCTGTTACTATGAATGCTAATTGTTCAACAGTGCTGTTGAATAAGATACCAGAAAAATTATCAGATCCATGAAGTTTCATAATTCCATGTTTTCTGGGTAGTCTTAGTTCAATAGAAGCATTGGCAGACTTAGGTGCTAGTATAAATCTAATGCCGTATTCACTATACGCTAAACTAGACCTTGGAGAATTGAAACCAACACGAATAAGCATACAACTAGCCGATAGATCAGAAAAATATCCTAGAGGGATAATGGAGAACATGCTTGTTAAAGTTGGTACTTTAGTATTTCCAGTAGATTTTGTTATCCTGGACATGGAAGAAGATTCTCGAGTACCTCTCATATTAGGAAGACCATTCTTAAACACGGCTAAAGCAATGACAGACGTGTTTGGTAAGAAACTAACCCTAAGTATAGAGGACGAGAGTGTTACCTTTTCAGTCGATAGAGCAATGTAACAACCGCAATCTGCAGATGATACATGTTATTATATTCAAACTATAGATACACATGCAGATTTGTTAGAAGAATTTCTAGAATTACAATGAACAGGAGAATGTTCTTTAGGAGAAGGAACTGAACCAATTGATAAAACTGATATGTTAGCTACACTTATGGCTAATGGATATGAACTAACAACAGAAGAAATTCAAATGCTAAAAGAAGAAGATAGATATCGATATAAATCATCGATAGAAGAACCATCGACATTAGAGTTAAAGCCACTTCCAAACCATTTGGAATATGCTTATTTACATGGTGAATCTGAATTACCTGTAATAATATCGTCTTCTCTTACTGAAAATGAAAAATCTCAACTCATTTCTGTGTTAAAAGCTCATAAACCAGCTATTGCATGGAAGATTCATGACATTAAAGGAATAAGTCCTTCGTATTGCACACATAAAATCCTTATGCAAGAAGGTCATAAAACATATGTGCAACGTCAAAGAAGACTAAATCCTAATATGCAAGATGTTGTTAAGAAAGAAATCATTAAACTGCTTGATGCAGGTTTAATTTATCCAATCTCTGATAGTCCATGGGTAAGCCCAGTTCAATGCGTGCCTAAGAAAGGTGGCATGACTGTCATTACAAATGAGAAAAATGAGCTTATTCCTACTAGGACTGTAACAGGATGGCGTGTTTGTATAGATTATAGAAAATTAAATGACGCCACCAGAAAAGATCACTTTCCCTTACCTTTCATTGATCAAATGTTGGAAAGATTAGCCGGAAACAGTTACTATTGTTTTCTTGATGGTTTTTCCGGATATTTTCAAATTCCAATAGCACCCGAGGATCAAGAGAAAACCACGTTCACGTGCCCTTATGGTACTTTTGCTTACAAACGCATGCCATTTGGACTTTGCAACGCCCCTGCAACCTTTCAAAGGTGCATGATGGAGATTTTTCACGACATGATAGAAGAATGCATGGAAGTTTTCATGGATGACTTTTTAGTCTTCGGTGATACTTTTGAATCATGTTTAGTTAATCTTGAACGAATGCTTATTAGATGTGAACAATCAAATCTAGTTCTTAATTGGGAGAAATGCTATTTCATGGTTAAAGAAGGCATCGTTCTTGGACATAAAATTTCAAAGGAAGGAATTGAAGTGGATAGAGCTAAAGTAGATGTAATTGCTAAACTTCCACATCCCACCAATGTTAGAGGAGTTAGGAGTTTTCTAGGGCATGCCGGTTTTTACCGACGTTTCATAAAATATTTTTCTAAAATTGCCACTCATATGAATAAACTCCTAGAAAAGGATGCTCCATTCATATTTTCAGATGAATGCATCAAATCTTTTAATATACTTAAAGAAAAACTCACTAATGCGCCGATCATGATAACTCCAAATTGGAATTTACCGTTTGAACTAATATGCGATGCAAATGATTTTGCAATGGGAGCCGTTTTAGGACAAAGGATTGAAAAACGATTTCAACCTATATATTATGCTAGTAAAACGTTACAAGGAGACAAACAAATTACACAACTACTGAAAAAGAACTCCTTGCTATTGTCTTTGCTTTTGACAAATTTCGATCATATCTCGTTCTAGCTAAAACGGTGGTCTATACCGACCATTCTGCTCTTAGATACCTATTTTCGAAACAAGATGCTAAACCAAGATTAATCCATTGGATCTTACTCTTACAAGAGTTCGATATTGAAATCCGAGATAAAAAGGGAGCAAAAAATCTCGCAGCTGATCATCTTTCTCGTCTTGAAAATCCTGAATTAGAAGTTCTAAATGAATCGGCCATACAAGACAACTTTCCTGATGAATATCTATTGAAGATAGATTATAATAAAATTCCATGGTTTGCAGACTATGCAAACTACTTAGTATGTGGATTCCTTGAAAAAGAATTATCGTACCAAAAACGAAAGAAATTCTTTAGTGATATTAAACACTATTTCTGGGAAGATCCACATTTGTTTAAAAGTTGTCCAGATGGAATAATAAGCCGATGTGTATTCGGAGATGACGCTAGTAAAATTTTAAACCATTGTCACACAGGACCAACAGGAGGGCATTATGGGCCTCAACTCATAGCAAGAAAAGTTATGATGCTGGATTCTATTGGCCTACAATTTACAAAGACGCACACCTTCTTTGCAAATCCTGTGATGCTTGTCAAAGGGCCAAAAAAATAAGTCAACGTGACGAAATGCCACAAAATGTCATTCAAGTATGTGAAGTATTTGACATTTGGAGTATTGAATTTATGGGTCCATTTCCAAAATCTCATAATAATCTATACATTCTCGTTGCCATTGATTATGTATATAAATGGGCGGAAGCACAAGCTCTCCCAACTAACGATGCACGAGTTGTAGTCAACTTTTTAAAACGTCTTTTTGCAAGGTTTGAAACACCGAAAGCTTTAATAAGTGATCGGGGAACTCATTTCTGTAATAACCAACTTGAGAAAGTTCTCAAAAGATATGGAGTAACTCATAAAATCTCCACCGCATATCATCCACAGACAAGTGGACAAGTTGAAAATACCAACCGAGCTTTAAAACGTATTCTAGAGAAAACCGTAGGATCAAATCCGAAGGAATGGTCCATAAAATTGGAGGATGCACTCTGGGCTTTTAGAACAGCCTACAAAACTCCATTTGGAACCACACCTTTTAAACTCGTTTACGGAAAAGCATGTCATCTTCCAGTAGAAATTAAACACAAAGCATTTTGGGCTTTAAAGATATGTAATCTTAATTTACATGAAGCTGGACGTCTACGGTTAAGTCAATTAAACGAATTAGAAGAATTAAGACATGAAGCATACAAAAATTCGTTAATCTATAAAGAAAGAACGAAGAAATGGCATGATAAAAGAATCAAAAGTTCCAAAGAATTTAAAGAAAGAGACAGAGTTCTTCTTTTCAATTCACGATTCAAGCTATTTCCTGGAAAATTGAAATCAAGATGGTCTGGACCATTTATAGTCAAAAGAGTTTTCCCATACGGAACAATAGAATTAATAAATTCAAATGGGATTGAATTTAAGGTTAATGGTCACAGAGTTAAACATTACATAGATAGTCCAATGGAAGTCGACAACGAAGTTAATCACAATTTCGATACCACAGCTAACTAAGTGTGGGGAGAATCAAGTCTTTTAAAGGATAATATGTATTTATGTTAGAGTTAGATTTTCTGTTTTTATGTAGTTCTCGAAAATGGAACCCGAATGGTCTTTCCCTAGCAGACCCTAAAGAACTAGTCTTCTCCCCCCATTTTGAATTTTTTTTTTTTTAGGTTTTACGAGATGAAGACTTCCTGTGAATTAAACCATGGTCTAATGCTAAACGCTTTGATCACTAAACGTAATAATGAAACACTTCCAAGTGAACTGGTATCATTAATCAGAGGTAAATTGGACGGAATAAGAAAAGAATCCAGATGCGAAAATAATAAGTTACAATTTGGTAAAGGAAAATCAAAATCCGCAGCGAAAAAGAGAGCTCGACACCTTGAAAGATGTCACAAATGCGGAAAATGATCACACGAAGGTAAATGTTCAAATAATCAAACCTATTCAAACACCGAATTTGTTACTTTATGCAGAGATGGACCGTTCATATGTTTAGAAGAAAAAACACTGAATGCTCGAGGTTACGCCTATGTAGCTATGGAAAATCAATTAGTCCGACTATCTTATGAGTGGGCCAGAGCATATCACTAAGAATACTATCTCACAGGTAAGTTTGTACAATTTTTATTTTTATTTTTATTTTTAACCTTTTGATAATAAACGCTAATTTGTTTGCTATAAAGTATTAAATTGGTATTCGATAAAATTAGGTATGCATGACCGAAATTATTGATATCATAAAAAATTTATTACATCACTGCGAAATTTACCGTTTATTCTTAAGGTATAAATATCTTTAATCAATCAATCCAAAATATTTCAAAAATTCGTCATGAGTTAAATTAGGTCGTTGAACCGAAATTACTTTACCGAAAAGAGGGGCGTATATTTTTGATAATATTTGATTGATTAAAGTGGGATAAAAGACCAAAAAGATTTTTAATTTTATTTTTACTTTGTTTTTAAAATTAATATTAAAATAATATTGTAAACTTGTTAAAATCAATATATATTTAAAATTGTAAATATTTGAAAAATTAATATTTTTAATATAAATTTGTATGAAAACAAAAATATAATTTAAGTTTGGTGTGAATTTTTAATATGAATTTTTAATTTTATGCATTTTAAATTTAAGTTTGGTGTAAATTTAAAAACAAAAATTTACTTTATTTTGCTAACTTAAAAATATGATTTTTAAAATTCGTCGTGAGTTGAAGACTAGGTCGTTGAACCGAAATTGCTTTACCCGAGGGAGGGACGAGAACTTTTATTATCATTATTTTTAATCTTATTGAACTAAAATATGCCAAAAACATTAAAAAAACCCAAAAATCTTTGCTTTTAAAACAATGTTTTGAAATGACGTAATTTTAAAATTTTGTCGAGTGACGGACTAGGACATCGTTCCGAAACAACCTCGTCCTAAATAAAAGGAAAAACAAAATTTTAAATTTAATTTATGTTTTGTTAGTATAAGGTTTTATATAAAAAATAAAAATAAAAAAAGTAGCCGCGACTCGCGGAGGTTTTAGTGGGACCACCACCGCACTCGCGAAGCTTATAAAATCCAGAAAAAAATATAACTAGTCGAACAGACCAGTTTGTACACCACCCACACCCATTTTCTGCGAAAAACACACACAAAAAATCGCCCAAATTCGTGATTTTTCACCATTTTTCATCAAATCTTTCATAAAATCACAATGAGGAGACTATTATCAAGTAATTACTCAAGGAAATCGGTAAATTTCTACACCTAAACACCATTTAATTCGAATTTTTAGTGTTCTTGAACAATTTTATGCCTAATTCGATTTTGATGCTTTCTAGTGTAAGAATGCTTCAATTGTTTGTGTATTATGCTTGTATAACCTAGATTGATGCTATTTAACATGATTAGAAGCTTTGAACTTCAATTTTTGAATAATCTAGGGTTTGTGTTCTTGAGAAAAATTAGGGCTTTTTGGTATAAACAGGTTATGGCCGAATTTTGTTGTTAGTTTATGCTAAATTGAGTAGTGTAACATGTTTAGGTTGCTAAATGATCAAAACTTTGATCCTAAACATGATTTATGAAGATTAAAGTGGACTTTTTGAACCAAAATTGCATGAACTTGATTTAATTGATATGAATGCCATGAGGAACTTATTTAATTGTTATAATGATTGTTTTTGACATGTTTTAAAAGATAAATGCGAAGGAACTTTGTATACATTTTTGTAAAAGTATATTTGTAAAAGTGTAGAATTGTTAATATTTTGAAAATGTGTATAGAGTTTAATATGGATTAAACATGTCATTGTAATTGTTTAGATTTATGATTTTGCTAAAACTAATGCATATTTGGATGCACAAAAATTGTGTTTATTTTGCAGACTGAAAGGGGTGAATCTTCATCCCAGGCTCGCAATGCTCCTCCGGAAGATGCAGATCAACAGGAAATTAATAACCAATACCGACAAGATATGCCTCACCCAATTGTTTCATATTCAAACATTCATGAGGCAGATTTACATCCGAATTTGAGATTTGATAGATATTGGATAGACTATCCAAAATATCAAAAGAACCTGCACAACCTTGTGTCTAATAATGTTGAGGTACCCAGAGTTATAGATTGGGAACCATTAGAGGTAGTGGAATTGGCCGAGCCAATCAGGGAATTACTTACTCAAAGGTATGGTAATTCTACTTTTAGTGATTGGGTACGTTTATTCAACACACGTAGACCTGTGTATAGAGAATGGTGTATAGAGTTATTATGTACTATTGAAATAAATGATCGGGTAGATACTTTAACCGATCGTAGTTTTCTTAGATTTTTATTAGGAGAGGAGATGCGCCATATGTCTTTACTAGATATGGCTCGGGCTTTACGTATATATACGCCCGAGGAGCTAGCATCTTATGATTGTCAGAGGTTAATAGTTTATGGTAGGAGGATGGATGAGAATTTTGATACGAATAACGTATGGAGTAGGATGACTAGCCATCGCCAATTCCAGGGGGGATTATACTCTTATATTGATATTGATAGAGCTGAATTAAGAGTAATCCATAGGTTTTTAGCCAATTCGATTACACAACGAGGTAAGAATAAGGAAAAGGTAAATGAACAGGATTTGTTTTACCACATGTGTATTCGAGACCCACAGAGCGCTGTAAGTATACCTTTTTTGTGTGGGTTATTATTTATTGACTATGGTTAGGGGTATGAGGCGTTGTAGCATAATAGGAGGTGGTATATTTATTACTTTAATTGCTGAATATCTCGGTGTGGATAGAAGTCGGGGGGGAATATTAATGGCAGAACCAGAACCCCGTGATAGAATAGATTTGTGTGTTTATCATGGTGCTAAGGTCTTAAAAAAATGAAACAACGCGGCAGCACGTTATGATGGCAGGCATCTACAGGTTGAGAGAGATCAACAGCAAGGTCAACTGGGAGGGGGTAATCCAATGACGGAAATGCAAATTTTTATGTCTCGACACGAGTATGAAATGGCTAGACAAAAAGCATTTCAAGATTGGCAGTATCATCAAAGCCAAATCATAAGTCATTGTACACACGTAGGTAGAAACTACATTCCTACCATTATGCCCGAATTTGCTCCTTGGACTTTAGAGAGCCGACCACCATATCCTACATATGACCCGACCCAAGCATTTTACAGCATCTATGGATACGCTTGGGACCCATACTGGAACCATCCTCCTCATCCGTAATTTTCTATTTTTGTTTATTTTATTGTAATGTTACTAATTCTTAATTTTCTTATTTCTTATTTCTTATTTTATTATTATAATAGCTTTTATAATTTTCTAACTTTATTAGATTTTAATAATTTTTGAATGTGGTGTGAAAACCCAACTTCAAAAATATGTATATATGTGTTTGTAGTTTATCTCATGTACAAAACAGGGTAAAACAGCGCATTTTCAAAGACTGGCATTAAGTTCAGCAAAAGCTATTAATTTTGACGACGAAACGAAAAAACAAATGTGATGTACCAACAGACGGAATGAACAAATGATGTGCACCATTTATCATTCAGCAAACAAACGCCAATATGTTTGGAAATTTTGGTAAAATTTAATTATTTTTCTACGCTAATCACCCTCAATAATTTAAATTGTTACTGATTTCTTGCAAATGAGGGCATTGCAAGATCTTAAGTGTGGAAAGGGGTTAAATTCTTTCGGATTTTTAAAATTTTTAACTTATACACTTGGTTACCATTAAAAATACTAGTAACACAGTAGTTGTATTAGAATCTAGTGCTCTCTGATAACAAAGAACAGCCCTAGTCTTATATACTGACTACCCACTTCTTTTAAAATTTTTCAAAATTTTCAATTAAATGAATTCAAAATCATGTTTATACATATTTATGAATGATAAAACTAGGTGTTAACACCGAAATTATTGTTACCTCGGAAAGGACATAAATTGAGAAACAAACCAAAATGTTAGAATTCATTTAAAATGGAATAGAGGACAATAAAAAGGAAAATAAAAGAAAATAAAAGCCAAGTGTGAAAAAATTTACCAAGTTATTTAAAACATAAGTCACATATTTTTGTAACAAATAACTGAAGATACTTTTGTTTTGGACGATTTTAATCAGTTTTACCCGATTTACTGTAATATATTTGAAAGAAAGATGGATCTACACGATGAATCAATTCCATCATTAAAAGGAATTAAAGTCTTCCGAAAAAGAAACGCGCTTCTTGATTTAGGTCATGAAGTTGTCGTCCAGACCAGCTGTAGGTTGACGAAAAATCTAGAAAAATCATCACTAAAATCAGCAGAAAATCCACGGACCTCAGCATAAACCAGGGTCGCCAAGTGGTCAGACTTATCCTAACCATGAGAGGATCTGTCTTGTAAAATAGAGAGGACACTGTGCAAATTAGCTGGATAAGACTAATGAATCAGATCCCCAGAAAGGATAATCTCCTTAAAAGATCAAAAATCAGCTTTTAAGCCTGATATTACTCAATCCTAGAGATGGACCTTAAAGATTGAGAATTACAAACTCATGGAATTCGATGATATCTAAACTCGAGCTTGAACGAGAAAATATTTTGATCAAAATGATCAAAATTATAAACCGATTTGTTTTCTGAAAACCCATTTTCAATGCGTTCATTACCATTGAACGTAAAATCCTAGGAATTCACCTGGAATTCATTAGGTCACCTGAACCAAATCGGGTGTCAACTGTAAGAACGGTGGTTGCATAGCAAGGTCAAAGACAGGACCTTATGCCAGACCGAAAAATTATAAGGGTGAGCTTTACTATTGCTCCTACAAAGGATAGTAATTGCATCCGATATGTTATAGACCATAATTAAAAGCATGTCAGGGGACATTGCCTTAACAGTTGTTTGTTCAACGCTTTCCTTTACAACCAGATGGTAGTTTACCGAAAGGTAATATACGGAGCAAGTATACTGGACGTGTTACTTTCCCAATACAAGGTTAGCAAGTGGGTGACACAAAACCTTAAGTTTTGAGCTAAAAATTTCAAATATGAAACCCACCAAACCCACAAAAACAATTTGCAAACACCGGTGAAGGGTTATTCCGAAAAATTTATTTTCAAAAGATCAAATGTTTTCATAAAGATCCAATTTCCTAACGGATCTAAATTTTTATAGTCATGTGGGACTGTAAACCACAACGTTACTATCATTGTTCATATCGCCGTAATGAAATCACTGATGTACAAAGTGTGAAGAATAAAGAAGTGATTCTAGTATGTTTTTATTCAAGACTATATTGCTTGAGGACAAGCAATGCTCAAGTGTGGGAATATTTGATAATGCTAAAAACGAACATATATTTCATCGCATTATCCCTCAAGAAAGACAAGCTTTTAGTTGCAGTTGTCCTATTTACAAGGAATATTTGTTTAAAAATTAAAAGGTGAAGACAAAAGACAGATTCGACGAATTGAAGACGCAAACGACCAAAAAGCTCAAAAGTACAAAGTACAATCAAAGTGGTTCAAATTATTGATGAGAAACGTCTCAAAATTACAAGAGTACAAGACGCAAAACTCAAAGTACAAGATATTAAATTATACGAAAGGACGTTCGAAAATCCGGAACTGAGACATGAACCAACTTTCAACGTACGACGCAACGGATCGGAAATTATAAATTAATTATGTATATAAATATAATATAATATATAATTAATTATATAAATTATATATTTATATTATATTTCTAATAAAAACCGTCGGCAGCCTTGGATTCCAAAAGTGTGAGCTGGAATCCACAACTCCGCACTCGCAGAGCTTTGAAGACCAAAATGCACCGCACTCGCGGAGCACTCTCTGCCTATAAAAGAACATGCATTTCGACGATTTATATAAACCTTTTATATTTTATATATATTTTTCTTTCCCCATTTTTATGTATCAAGTATCACTCCAAATCGTAATCTCAATTTGTAATTTTAATTTTAAGTTAGTGATAATAATAAGGATCGATTAGTCGAATGTTTTAAGGTTTTGTAAGTCGAAACTCTGTCCGTGTACCACTACGCTAATAACACCCACTGTAAGTTATGTTTATGTTATTTTCATTAATGTCTCGTAGCTAAGTTATTATTATGCTTATTTAATGCCGAAGTAATCGTGATGTTTGACTAAAAATATTAAAATTGGGTAATTGGGCTTTGTACCATAATTGGGGTTTGGACAAAAGAACGACACTTGTGGAAATTAGACTATGGGCTATTAATAGGCTTTATATTTGTTTAACTAAATGATAGTTTGTTAATTTTAATATAAAGATTTACAATTGGACGTCCCTATAAATAACCATATACACTCGATCGGACACGATGGACGGGATATTTATATGTACGAATAATCGTTCATTTAACCGGACACGGGAATGGATTAATAGTCTATGGAATTATTAAAACAGGGGTGAAATTATGTACAAGGACACTTGGCATAATTGATAACAAAGTATTAAAACCTTGGATTACACGCAGTCGATATCCTGGTGTAATTATTAAACAAAGTATTAAGACCTTGTTACAGTTTAAATCCCCAATTAGTTGGAATATTTAACTTCGGGTATAAGGATAACAACATTATGAACAACACATGCTATATTATGTGCCGGAACCACTGTTTTACGCTCATTATCATCAATTTCAGCCTTACCCAAGGATTATGCACCCACTTATCGATGACCAACAGTTACATCCAAACCTAAGATTCGATCGTTGTTGGACAGAATACCTAAAATTTCAAAAGAACATGCACATTCTTTACAACAAAAATATTGAAATGCCTCGGGTAATCGATTGGGAGCCTTTGGAAGCGGTTCACCTAGCTGAACCGGTTAGGGATTTACTAGTCCAGAGGTATGGTAGCTCTACATTTAACGATTGGATCCACTTATTTACTACACGTAGAACTATATATAGAGAATGGTGTGTTGAATTGCTTAGCACTATAGAGTTAAATAATGAAGTTACTATGATAGGAGATAAAAGTTTTATTAGATTTCTTTTAGGAGGTACAATGTACAAATGTGACGACCCGGAAATTTCCGACCAAATTTAAACTTAATCTCTATATGATTTCGACAAGATAAGCAAAGTCTGTTAAATGAGTCTCAAAATTTTGAACTGTTCTCATAAATTCATTTAGCTTTTGACTATTTTCGATGACTCACGATACGATTATTTTGTAAATAGATATGCATATATTAAAAAATATATATATGTGTATATAATAATATGAAATATTATATATTTTAATTGTTAGAATTAATTATGTAAAATAATAATAATATATAATAATTATTATCTATATATAAATAATGTATATAGAATATATAAATAGGGTTTCAAAATTATTTAGTAAAAGAAGGTAACGCTCAATTATCATTCGAATGATAGAAAACGAGTTAAAAAGGAACTTATGTGATTTTTAAAATAAACGGTGATCCAAAAATGAGTTTTATAAATTATAGGCTTATTAAAAAGATATTTAAGAACTATTTGTTGAATTTTAAAAATTTTTATATTTTACTTGGGGTTGAGAGTGAATAATTAATGTAATTTTTATTTAATAAATTAATGATCGAATTTTATACCATAATGACCAAAATAAATAAATATAGTTAATTTAAAAATATGGAATTTTTCTGAACACTTTTATACGCCACTAATTATCAAAGGATCACGATATACTATCCGAATTGAATTGTCGGCACAATAATTCAGAGGCTGCCAATATTAAGTCACATGTTATTTAATAATTATTATTTTATTATTTTAATTATTATCATTAGTCACTGTATTGTATGTATATATACAAATATTAAGTTTGAACTTGGGAATACTAAATAAACTCAACCATCTTCCTCACCGGCAACCACCTAGTCCACCCTCTCCACCGAACCTCCACCATTCGTCACCATACCTCCATAGAACTACCACCATGATCAACACACCATCACTTCTCCTTCGCCACCTTAAACCACTAAGAGCTATCACCATCACCATCGTGACCCGTTAACTTGACAACTATCATCACCACCTTAAACCACCATTAATCACCACCACCAAGAAACCCAAACCCACCATCCTTGTACCACCATCGAACTACACGGAACCACCATTGATCACCAACTGCTACAGTTTTTTGTTTATTAATCACCATCGTCACCTTGAAACTACCATGGTACAACACCTTCTGTGATGATCCGGAAATTTCTGACCAAATTTAAACTTTATCTTTATATTATTCCGACACGATAAGAAAAGTTTGTTAAGTTAAATTACAAGAATTTTAAATTGTGTTCATACATTCATTATAACCTCGACCAAATTCCGACGATTCACGAACCGTTATATATAAATAAATATGTATATATATATATGTATATATATATATATTATAACTTAAAAATATTAATAAAGTATTAAACGTATAATACTTTACATGAATGTATTTGTTTCAATATGTTTATCGATGGAATTAGAAGATAATATCAAATGATTGATTTATCAGATACATTGTGATATGATTACGGGTCTATGTTATAAGGTCCACTGTGATTTAAGAAATCTATTCTTTTTGACGACATTTGGAAAATGGTAAAGTGATTTATAAGTAAGAACGTGGAGTGTAAATAACTTAGATGTTGGATATCGACAAGTTAAGTAACTCGACATTTTTCATTAAGATTATTTCATACATTTATTTAACCTTTGAACTTTATCGCATGCTTCACCAACAGACTGTAATTTAAAAACTTGAAACCTATTATGAAAATATATGATTTTACTTTTCAAAAACGTTTTATGATATAACGATTTCCATTATTTTAACCTTTAAACAAAATGCTTCTTAAATATATTTAGTTTTGGAAAACAAAATTATCATATTTATTTGATTTAGTTTCAAACGTACAAAAACGTTTTCAGTTTAAAAAGAACTTTATTATTAAAACGTATATAACTTTTATAATTATCTAGAACCACTTTTAACAACTCATTACTTAACCAGTATGATAAAGATAACGATATTTATATTTTATTTTATTAAATATATATAACGATTTAAATTAATATTATATATATTTATACGCGTATTATACGTACATAGTTTTATACTTTTACTATACTTAAACTTTACCTTTACTTTATTTTTACTTTATCTTAACTTTAATAATTCATACTTTAATAAATCACTTTAATAATTCATACTTTAATAATTCACTTTAATAATTCACTTTAATAATTCATACTTTAATAATTCACTTTAATAATTCAAAAATCTATTATAAATAGAATTCAATAGGTTTCATTATTTGATAGAAACTTGAAAATATTTTCTCTAAACTCTCTCAATCGATTTACATATATATATTTACTCCGTATTATTTCAAGATATTATCAGTATACATAAAGTATTACGACGGAGTGCTGTCCGAGTGATTTCGAAATTATTTTTCGAGCGGGATAGAGCTAAGGAAATTATGGGTTAAAGCTATGGAGGTTATGGGTATGGTTCAGGAGTATTGCTCGTGAGTCAAACTAGTGTTTATCATCTCCGTTGCGTCTACGTACTTTTCCTGCAATATTGAATCTTAATATTGATACGTTCGTGAATCCAAGGCCAACATTGCACTTGTTCAATGATGTCATATGTATTTTTACTACAAAATACAGTATTGTGAGTTTCATTTGCTCCCTTTTGTATATATTTTTAGGACTGAGAATACGTGCGCTATTTTTATAAATGTTTTACGAAATAGGCACAAGTACTAAAACTAATTCTACGTGGATTTAAACCAGAAATATACCCTTAGCTTGGTAACATTAAACTACTTGTCTATGTTCGGTAGGCGCGAATCCTAAAGATAGATCTATTGGGCCTGACAAACCCCATCTTGACTATGGGATGCTTTAGTACTTCGAGGTTATTTTAAACACACATGATCTGGTGTACTTCAGAGGGTAAAACATGAATGTTAAGGCTTGTTACCGGGTGCCTACAACTTATAGAATACTTTTATACACTTGCGAGTGTACATATATTTATAAACGGAAATCTAGTGGTCTATTAATATATTAAAATGATTGTTATGATAAACCTATGAACTCACTAACCTTTTGGTTGACACTTTAAAGCATGTTTATTCTCAGGTATTAAAGAAATCTTTCGCTGTGCATTAGCTCATTTTAAGGATATTACTTGGAGTCATTCATGGCATATTTTGAAAGACGTTGCATTCAAGTCATTGAGTTCATCAAGATTATTATTAAGTCAATTATAGTTGGATGTATTATGAAATGGTGTGCATACCGTCAATTTTCGTTGTAAAGAAAGTTTGTCTTTTAAAAACGAATGCAATGTTTGTAAAATGTATCATATAGAGGTCAAATACCTCGTGATGTAATCAACTATTGTGAATCGTTTATAATGTATATGAACGGGTCCTTTCAGTTGGTATCAGAGAGGTGGTCTTAGCGAATCAGGTCTGCATTAGTGTGTCTAACTGATAGTCGTTAGGATGCATTAGTGAGTCTGGACTTTGACCGTGTCTGCATGTCAAAAGTTTCGCTGATAATTTTTGTCAGAAATCATCTGCTTATCATCTTTAGGAAATTACCTGCTCATTATTCTTAGTCTAGACACCTTTTACTGCATTGATTGCATGAATAAGTGTATATACAAAATTCATATCTTAGCGTATCTGTTACTGTAGACCTTGCCTGATATCTCTCGTAAATTTCTCAGTAATTTAAGGGATCCTGGTACTATATATATCTATGCACATTATACATTGAGAATACCATCCAACTATCAATTTCTGTCACTAAACTCTTCATACCAAAAATCTTTTCTGTGATCGCTTAAGATGGCCTCTACGAATCGACCAAGTTCCTCTGACTCCGAAGACAGCGTGACAGGAGCACACCAACCAATCAACTACCGTGATTACTGGAGAAAATGGGGGTGGGTTTGTGACATACTCACCCTATGGAGAAGGGAAGAAGGTACTCCATATCATGAACCAAATCTACCACCTAACCTTGGAGTACTTGACCCGCTAACCGGCGAACCCGTTCGCAACACCGTTTATACCCTTTTTGCAAGAATTTTTCGTCTTGAGACTACCATTAACGGAACTAGAGAAGATATCCGACCTTTACCTCACACTGATAACCAACCAGGGTTAGTAGAAGAAGTTAAAGAACTCGGAGCTCGAGTGTTAACTTTAGAGAGCACGGTACACAATTTGCAAGCACCTGCAGTATCACCAACACCAGTAACATCACCAGCCTCAGCACCAACAGCACTAGTACCACCAACAACAACATCCGCGTCACCAGCTTCGACATCTCATTCTGTACCTCGAGTATAATCATCGTTCTACATGACGTTCTACATCATTTATTTTCATTCGACATAGCGATTATGTAATCTCTAATGTTTTAGAGATTATATATTTTTATTCTAACGGTAAATCAAATGAGTTTAATATCATATTGACTCATTAAATCCATGATTACATCCGAAGAAAATATATAGGTATATATATTTTTTTCATAAAGATTGTAATTAAAAATTCTTTCGTACAAACTGTTAATGGTGAAAATATTTTAATGGGTAGGTAATACCTGAGGAATATTTAGATTTCACATTAATAAGTTACATTGTACATTCTTCGAATCTGATTCAATAGTCATTTACTATCCTACTTACAACCACCGATATACGTATCCGTTCACTGTAGAATAATCATTTTCATCCAATTTTATATTTGGATTTTGACCTATCAGAATCCAACAAGTGGCATAATGAAGAAAACATTGGACAAAATAAAATTTGTTAGAAACAAACAAATTAACTATGAGAAATTTTGTTAAGAATCCACGCTAACTATTCCTAGCTAACTGTTCCTAGCTAACTGATTACATTTTATTTATCGCAATTTATTTATTGCAATTTATATTCTTGCAATTTTATTTATCATCATTTAATTTCTGTTATTTATTTTTACGCACTTTAAATATCGAGACACGTATACAAGGTTTTGACATATCATATCGACGCATATATATATTATTTGGAATAACCATAGACACTCTATATGCAGTAATGCTGGAGTTAGCTATACAGGGTTGAGGTTGATTATATAATAATATATATACTTTGAGTTGTGATCGAGTCTGAGACATGTATACGGGTCACGATACGTATTAATTAATTCAAATATTATATATTAAACTATATATGAATTATTGGACTGTTAATTGTGGACTATCGACTGTGGACTAATAACATTGGACAATTAAAATGAATTAAAATATTGATTATAACATATGAAACTAAACAATTCTTCAAGTTTGCCACTTGATTTCATCCTAAACTTCATTTGTATCTTGACGATTACAATCTGCATTCAAATCTTTTATGATTCTTGAAAACACCTCAATCGAGAGGATAAACCAACCGCACTTCATCTACGGAAGAAAAGATCGATGCATATAGTTATGCACCTGAAAACACTCAGAACCTGAGTAAACGTTTAACACGTATCTGTGCTAGCTCCCTGGGCGTTGTTATTACCGAAAATCACTTTGCAATTCCTTTTCAAAGTAGCAAATTTTATCACAGCTCCAGCAAATCAACTTCGACTTTTCGTTCGAAACAACCATATCATAATTTTGATATATATGCGTGCTCTTTATTGTTACCGGGGAACCTTTTATATTCCACCATATTACCATCAACGTTTAATCATCTAAAAACACAATTCTCTTGAAACCACCTCGGATTGATAACCGATGACCCAAATATGGTAGCATTAAATGCAGAGGAAACAGCAAAATCGTAGATGGTCTAAACGGCCAAAAGTTTGATAATAAAGAATGGAATGTTGGGAACGCTCGATAGAAAATTTGGTACTGAAAAACAGATTGAGCTAACCATGAAGGAGACCAAGGACATACACAAGGACCAAACCCTATATTCAAAGAATCCAGGTAATTCTGGATCCGATGAAATCTTTAGAGAATATCCTGCTTCGAAGTCATGTTAAAATCTTGCGAAAAATCTTTCTTCATCAACCTTCGATCTTAGAAATTCCAAAAATATCATCATAAATATCTTCGATATTTCTGAGGATATTTTCATAAGTATTCTTGTCCGAAATCATTTATCTCTTCGCGATATCAGTGTTATATCATAAAGGAAACTGTTTAGTTTCTAAAATCTGAAATCTTCGAGTTTGAAGTATGAATGTTTTCGAAGTAGTGTTGGGAACTGAAGCATGAGTTAGTATAATATAATGACACTTGATCAACGTGATTATATTACAGTAAGTCATGCTGAGTTTCTAATGAAACATGATGATTCACAGACCATAACATCATCATGTGCCATGTTACGCGACTCTTACATTCTATCTAATCTCTAAACATATCAAGAACATAATTTCTTGATAATTCTGTCTTTTCTCTTGAATTCTGGTAATTTAACCAATCAAGATCGTGCTATTACAATTTCTTCCTTAGAACATTAGTCATGTTCATTCGAAACTCCATACTTACGAATTCTGAACCATTATTCGCTGACTTAAAGTCGAGAAGAGAAAACAAAAGGATGGAACTCCAAAATATAAAGGAAATAAAGAGGGTGGATTTATAATGAAATATCCGACAGAGCAATCAAAACAGATTATCGCATTTAACCAAAGAAGATCCTATTCCTTAATCTCCGAAGAATCAAATTTTATTCAGATTTTAAAGATTTCTTTAAATCCCTTGAATTCCAGAAATCCATCGTGACTACGTCAAAAGTTAAATTTCTATCTCAAACTATTGTGACAGCTACCCTCGTATGCTTCACATAATCGAATCATTTTATCTACATTACTCAGTAATGATGAAACTCTATTATCAACTCATATTCGTCAAGAAAACAGTTTTATGGTTAACCATGACGACCTTACTCAAATTTTGGGACGAAATTTCTTTAACGGGTAGGTACTGTGATGTAATGACCCAGAATTTTCTGACCAAATTATACTTATGAGATTAATATTTACATAAATTAAACCATACCAACATGATAAGCAATCCAAATTGTTGAGACTTGTATTTTTGAAAAGAGTTTTACACAACGTTTGACCGTCCAATATGACCGATGATATCACGAACTATATGACATACGATAATTATACGTTTGTGTATATATATGTATTTATATATATTTAACATGATCTAAGGATGGTTTAACATCTCATTGTGTACTAATGACAATGAGTTATAAGTATATTTTGAAACTACTAACTTAAGTTTTCAAAACGATAACTATACATAACATTCTTTGATATATATACTTATAATCTATAATGCTTATACATGTATCGTATATATAATGTATTTAATCACTTTTTAAGGACTTAAATACATAAAACAATATAAGTATATTCACAAAAGATAGCTATATTTGAATTCTCGTTCCGTTTCCTCAAGATTTTTATACGTATATCTAGGGTATATGTACCCGTATCATACCCAGCTTCTATACGTATTTACTGTTGGTATATACACATCAAATCAACATCCTAATCAACATTATTACTGCCCTAGATATGAGGTAACTAGGATTTGTCAAGTAGTATGAATTATTAGTAAGAAAACAAAATTAGGAATCCTTTTCTTTCTTTATAAACTAAAAACGTTTTTATAAATGAATACCATTTCTTCACTCCATTTTCTCATACCTATACCCTCATTTCTCTCTCAAAATACTCCTAACTTCATACTTGATCATCTCCAAGCATTTTTCCCATCATTTAGCTTCAATTACAAGCCTTAAACACCATAAGAAAACTCTTTCAAGAACATATCAAAATAACCACCCATTTGAAGAAGTTTACTTCCAACCTTTTGATCTAACTCCACCACTCTTTGATTCCAAGATTATTTCTTATCTTTTGCAGTAACTTTGTCCAAGTAACTTGAGGTAGTAACCTTGTTCATAATCTTATTCAATTCATATTCATATAGCTATCTTATTTTATGGTATAAAATTTTAACAACAAGAACATAGTTTGAATGATTTCAAACTTGTTCGCAAACTAAATAGATCCTTTTAACTTGACTTTTAAAATACTTCAAGACCTGTAATATATCATAATGATATGCTAACCTAACAAGATATAACTTGGTTTTACAAAGAACATCTTAAAAACTGAATCTACGTCGTCGGAGTGCAACCGGGGGCTGTTTTGGGTTGGATAATTAAAAACCATCTTGAACTTTGAATTGGAAGTTCATATTCTGAAAAAATGATATTTCTTATGAATATGTTAACACATAAAAATTTCATGGTTTAACTCAAAGTGTAAGTATTTTTAGAAAAATGATCATTAAATGTTGTTTTTATGATGGAAAATGATCACTTTCATAAGTTTCACCAAAGTTTAACCTATAACCTATGATTTTGAATACAAACTAAGGTATTTTTAGTTCATATTCTTAAAATTTGACTCGATCCAAGGAAGTGGCAAGTTGAACCAACAAAAATGAAGTTGTAATGAAGAAACTACGACTAAAACAAGATTGGGTATCCGAAGCTAGTTTAGCTACGAAAATATTTGGAGAAAAAGTAAATTAATCATATCTTTTCTAATTAATATGATATTTTATATATAATTACTTATGATTTGATTTTATCTATTTCAGAACCACCCGTAAACAACATGAGAAGATTAATCATAAGACCTCATGATTGTACGCAACACGTCATTTGACAACACGGTACTTTATGTACGCAACACGTCATTTGACAACATGGTACCATGGGTCGAGATTAATTCTGATCAATACGAATACGATGGGGTCTTTATTTATTTTATTTAAGCAACTAATTGTGGACCACTAACATCGGACTGCTAACTACGGACTAAGAAAATATTAAAAGTATTAAAAGTATATATATATGTAACGATTACTTAAAAAGAAAATATGTTGATATATTATATATATGGTTAGGTTCGTGATATCTATCGGAGACCAAGTCGAATTAAATACCTTCAAGGCAAAAGTGAGTTTCATTTTCTCCCTTTTTAATTGCTTTTGCAATATATATTTTTGGGCTGAGAATACATGCGCTGCTTTTATAAATGTTTACAAAATAGACACAAGTACTTAAAAATATATTCTACGTTGAGTTGTACCACTGGCATATTTCCCTGTAGCTTGGTAACTACTATTTACATGAGTATTGTAAACGCGAATCCTGTTGATAGATCTATCGGGCCTGACAACCCCAACCGGACTGGACGACCAGTATTCAACGGTTGCACAGTACTTCGTTTTGGTGACTACACTTGGTACGGTGTAGTGAGATTTCATAATAAAGGGAATATGCGACGTTGATTAAATGTTAAGTATGGTTACCAAGTGCTCAACCACTTAGAATGCTTTACATACACTTACGAGTGTATTATGTTTATGATTATGAAATCTTGTGGTCTATTAACATATTGAAATGATTATTATGATAAACCTATGAACTCACCAACCTTTTGGTTGACACTTTAAAGCATGTTTATTCTCAGGTATGAATTAAGTCTTCCGCTGTGCATTTGCTCAATATAAGGACATTACTTGGAGCCGATCATCGCAATGGGATAAATGTTGATGACTTTGTCCAGGTGGATTAGGACGGGTCCTTTCAGTTGGTATCAGAGCGGTGGTCGTAGCGAACCAGGTCTTGCATTAGTGTGTCTAACTAGTAGTTGTTAGGATGCATTAATGAGTCTGGACTTCGACCGTGTCTACATGTCAAAAGTTTTGCTTATCATTTCTAGTCGGAAATCATCTGCTTATCATCCTTAGGAAATTACCTGCTTATCATTCATAAGTCTTGACACGTTTTACTGCATTTACTACATTGATAGTGTATAGACGAATTCTTATCTTAGCATATCTGTTATTGCGAATTTTGACTGATATCTTTTCAAAGATTCTCCGTAATTTACGGGATTTTGGTATTATATATACATATGTAAATTATGTATTGAAAAGTACCAAATCTAACTCCTATAATCTATTCCATACCAAAAATTCATTTTCCCCATTATACAAGATGGATTCCGCATCTAGTTCAAATTCTTCAAGATTCCGACAGTTATGCCGATATGGATTTCCATTCGGGCTCCGAAAGCAGCGTCATCGGAATGGATCAACCAATTTCCCATCATCTATTCTGGATGAATTGGGGATGGGTTCGTAATATACTAAATCACTGGAGACAAGAAGAAGGTGATCCATTCCATCCACCAAATTGCCCTCTTGGTGATGAACCTAAAGCACTTACCGGCGAACCTATTCGAAACACCATTTTCTCTCTCATTTCTAGAGTATCTCGTCACGATTATATACTAACCCATATTACAAATCTTGTTCATTCGCTCGCTCCAACCACCAATCATCCCGGTGTACTAGCAGAAGTTAACGAACTTCGCGCTCGCGTGACGGCTTTGGAGCACATGGTGCGAAGGTTGCAAACACCAGCAGCAGCACCAGCAGCATAATCAGCACCACCATCAATAACATCAACAATACCATCATCACCACTAATAAACAACATCCGCATCACACGTCTCGACATCATAATCTGTCCCACAAACATCAACATCATACGCACCATAGATACCAAGGAGTACCAACAATAATGAACGATGAAGCATTGATCCATAACTTCATTGATATTCTGCGAAGAATATGTGGTTTCAAAAAGTTTTAGAGATTTCTTATTCTAGCTCAAACCGAAAAGCAAATGAGATTAATATCATATTAACTCATTTAATTCATGATTTCATCTGAAGAAAATATATATGTATATATGTTTTCATAAAATTGTAACTAAAAGTTCTTTTGTACGAAATATTAATGGTGAAAATATTTTTTAACGGGTAGGTAATACCCGAGGAATAATTAGATTTCATCTTAATAAGTTACATTGTACATTCGTCGAAGCTGATTCAACAGTCATTTACTATCCTACTTACAACCACCGATATACGTATCCGTTCACCGCAGAATAACCATTTTCATTCAATTTCATATTTGGATTTTGACTTCCCAGAATCCAACAAGTGGCATATGAAGAAAACATATGACAAAATAAAATATGTTAGAAACAAACAAATTAACTATGAAATTTTTTGTTAAGAATCCACGCTAACTGTCCCATCTAACTGTTCCTAGCTAACTGATTACATTTTATTTATCGCAGTTTATTTATCGCAATTTAATTATCGCACTTTTATTTATCGTCATTTAATTTCTGTAATTATTTTACGCACTTTAAATATCGGGACACGTATACAATGTTTTGACATATCATATCGACGCATCTATATATATATTATTTGGAATCACCATAGACACTCTATATGCAGTAATGATTGAGTTCTCTATACAGGGTTGAGGTTGATTCTACAATAATATATATAGTTTGAGTTGTGATCGAGTCTGAGACGTATACGGGTCACGACACGTATTAATTAATTCGTATATTATATATTAAACTATATATGAATTATTGGACTGTTACTGTGGACTATCGATTGTGGACTAATGACATTGGACAATTAAAATGAATTAAAATATTGATTATAACATATGAAACTAAACATTTCTTCAAGATTGCCACTTGATTTCATCTTAAACCTCATTGTATCTCGACAATTACAATCAGCGTTCAAATCTATCATGATTCTTAAAAACACCTCAATCGAGAGGATAAACCAACCGCACTTTATCTACGGAAGAAAAGATTGATGCATATAGTTATGCACCTGAAAAACCCTCGGAAACTGAGTAAACGTTTGACACGTATCTGTTCTAGTTCCTTTGACATTGTTATTACCGAAGATAGTTTTGCAATCCCTTTCCAAAGTAGCTAATTTTTTCACAGCTCCAGCAAGTCAACTCCGACTTTTCATCCGAAACAACTTTATTATAACCGCGATATATATGCGTAGTCTTTATTGTAATTAGGGAACCTTTTATATTCCACAATATTACCATCAGCAATTAATCATTCTAAAAACACAATTCTCCTTAAACTACCTCGGTTTGATAACCGATGACCCAGATCAGTTAACTTTGAAAATGCTGACGAAGCAGCATGTTGTAGATGATCTTAATGGCCAAAAGTTTGATGATAAAGAAAGGAGTGTTAGGAACGCTCGATAGAAAATTTAGTACCGAAAAGCGGATTATGCGAAACTATGAAAAAATCTGTGGACAAATCACAAAGAATAAGTTTGCCTTCAAAGAATCCAAATGATTCTGTGCCTGCTAAAATCGTTAGCAAACATCTTATTTCTCATTCTAAACCTTCACATACAAATCTTCTTCATCATCCATTGATATTAGAAATTCTAAGATATTCTCGTATGTTCTATTATACATATCCTCCCTATTTCTGGCGATATTTTCACAACTATTCTTATCTGAGATCATTTATCTCTCAGTAATATCTGCAACATAAAAGAAACTGTGTTAGTTTCTAAATTCTGAAACCTTCGAATTTAAAATATGAATGTTTTAAAGTAGTGTTGGGAACTGAAGCATGGATTAGTATAATATAATGACACTTGATCAACGTCATTATATTACAGTAAGTCATGTTGAGTTTCTAATGAAGCATGATGATTCACAGTACCGTTATCATCTGCCATTTACACGACTCTTACATTCTATCTAATCTCTAAACATATCAAGAGAATATTTTTCTGGATGACTCGGTCTTCTCCAGGGTATTCTGGTAATTTAACAAATCAAAATCGTTCTATTACCATTTTCTTCTTAGAGCATTAGCTATGTTCATTCTGAATTTCATATCTACGAATTCCGGACCATTACTCGCTTGACTCGAAGTCGGGAAGAGAAAACGAAAGCATGAAGCTCCGAAAAATAATGAAAAATATAAACTCCGATAATAACCCCGAAATTACAAACCGTGTATATCGATGCAGATAGCAATATAGAGACACGGGAGAATTAGAAACACTATAAACACAAGAGTATAGTAGAAGTAAATAGATTCTTCTGGTGGTAGATGAAAAAGAAGAATGACAGATATAAAAGTTAGGAGTATATCAAGAATCAGGACTGGATGGAGCATATTGATGAATGCTTTAAAGTAAGAATCAAGGGAGAAAGAATAGAATATGTGAGTCGTGGAAAATAAGGAAACGAAGGGGTGAATTTATAGTGAAATATCCGACAGAGCAATTGAAACAGATTATTGCATATAATCAAAGAAGATCCTGATTTCCTTAATCACCAAAGAACCAAATCTTATTACGTAAGATTCTCTTTAAATCCCTTAAATCCCGGAAATTAATCATAACTACGTCATCGGTTAAGACGAATATATTTTACTCATCTCATTCTTTTACGATAGTCTCATTTATATTCTTCGCATAATCGAATCGTTTTATCTACATTACTCAATGATGATAAAACTCCATTATCACCTTATATTTGTCATGAAAACCTTCTTATTGTTATCCATAACAACCTCTATCAAATTTCGGTGACGAAATTTCTTTAACGGGTAGGTACTGTAATGACCCAGAATTTTCCGACCAAATTATACTTATGAGATTAATATTTACATAAATTAAACCATACCAACATGATAAGCAATCCAAATTGTTGAGACTTGTATTTTTGAAAAGAGTTTTACACAACGTTTGACCGTCCAATATGACCGATGATATCACGAACTATATGACATATGATAATTATACGTTTGTGTATATATATGTATTTATATATATTTAACATGATCTAAGGATGGTTTAACATCTCATTGTGTACTAATGACAATGAGTTATAAGTATATTTTGAAACTACTAACTTAAGTTTTCAAAACGATAACTATACATAACATTCTTTGATATATATACTTATAATCTATAATGCTTATACATGTATCGTATATATAACGTATTTAATCACTTTTTAAGGACTAAAATACATAAAACAATATAAGTATATTCATAAAAGATAGCTATATTTGAATTCTCGTTCCGTTTCCTCAAGATTTTTATACGTATATCTAGGGTATATGTACCCGTATCATACCCAGCTTCTATACGTATTTACTATTGGTATATACACATCAAATCAACATCCTAATCAACATTATTACTGCCCTAGATATGAGGTAACTAGGATTTGTCAAGTAGTATGAATTATTAGTAAGAAAACAAAATTAGGAATCCTTTTCTTTCTTTATAAACTAAAAACGTTTTTATAAATGAACACCATTTCTTCACTCCATTTTCTCATACCTACACCCTCATTTCTCTCTCAAAATACTCCTAACTTCATACTTGATCATCTCCAAGCATTTTTCCCATCATTTAGCTTCAATTACAAGCCTTAAACACCATAAGAAAACTCTTTCAAGAACATATCAAAATAACCACCCATTTGAAGAAGTTTACTTCCAACCTTTTGATCTAACTCCACCACTCTTTGATTCCAAGATTATTTCTTATCTTTTGCAGTAACTTTGTCCAAGTAACTTGAGGTAGTAACCTTGTTCATAATCTTATTCAATTCATATTCATATAGCAATAAAATTTTAACAACAAGAACATAGTTTGAATGATTTCAAACTTGTTCGCAAACTAAATAGATCCTTTTAACTTGACTTTTAAAACACTTCAAGACCTGTAATATATCATAATGATATGCTAACCTAACAATATATAACTTGGTTTTACAAAGAACATCTTAAAAACTGAATCTACGTCGTCGGAGTGCAACCGGGGGCTGTTTTGGGTTGGATAATTAAAAACCATCTTGAACTTTGAATTGGAAGTTCATGTTCTGGAAAAATGATATTTCTTATGAATATGTTAACACATAAAAATTTCATGGTTTAACTCAAAGTGTAAGTATTTTTAGAAAAATGATCATTAAATGTTGTTTTTATGATGGAAAATGATCACTTTCATAAGTTTCACCAAAGTTTGACCTATAACCTATGATTTTGAATACAAACTAAGGTATTTTCAGTTCATATTCTTAAAATTTGAGTCGATACAAGGAAGTGGCAAGTTGAACCAACAAAAATGAAGTTGTAATGAAGAAACTACGACTAAAACAAGATTGGGTATCCGAAGCTAGTTTAGCTACGCAAATATTTGGAGAAAAAGTAAATTAATCATATCTTTTCTAATTAATATGATATTTTATATATAATTACTTATTATTTTATTTTATCTATTTCAGGACCACCCGTAAACAACATGAGAAGATTAATCATAAGACCTCATGATTGTACGCAACACGTCATTTGACAACACGGTACTTTATGTACGCAACACGTCATTTGACAACATGGTACCATGGGTCGAGATTAATTCTGATCAATACGAATACGATGGGGTCTTTATTTATTTTATTTAAGCAACTAATTGTGGACCACTAACATCGGACTGCTAACTACGGACTAAGAAAATATTAAAAGTATTAAAAGTATATATATATGTAACGATTACTTAAAAAGAAAATATGTTGATATATTATATATATAGTTAGATTCGTGATATCTATCGGAGACCAAGTCGAATTAAATACCTTCAAGGCAAAAGTGAGTTTCATTTTCTCCCTTTTTAATTGCTTTTGCAATATATATTTTTGGGCTGAGAATACATGCGCTGCTTTTATAAATGTTTACAAAATAGACACAAGTACTTAAAAATATATTCTACGTTGAGTTGTACCACTGGCATATTTCCCTGTAGCTTGGTAACTACTATTTACATGGGTATTGTAAACACGAATCCTGTTGATAGATCTATCGGGCCTGACAACCCCAACCGGACTGGACGACCAGTATTCAACGGTTGCACAGTACTTCGTTTTGGTGACTACACTTGGTACGGTGTAGTGAGATTTCATAATAAAGGGAATATGCGACGTTATGGTTACCAAGTGCTCAACCACTTAGAATGCTTTACATACACTTGCGAGTGTATTATGTTTATGATTATGAAATCTTGTGGTCTATTAACATATTGAAATGATTATTATGATAAACCTATGAACTCACCAACCTTTTGGTTGACACTTTAAAGCATGTTTATTCTCAGGAATGAATTAAGTCTTCCGATGTGCATTTGCTCAATATAAGGACATTACTTGGAGCCGATCATCGCAATGGGACCAAATGTTGATGACTTCGTCCAGGTGGATTAGGACGGGTCCTTTCATGTGACGATCCGGAAATTTCCGACCAAATTTAAACTTTATCTTTATATTATTCCGACACGATAAGCAAAGTTTGTTAAGTTAAATCTCAAGAATTTTAAATTGTGTTCATACATTCATTATAACCTCGACCAAATTTCGGCGATTCACGAACCGTTATATATAAATAAATATGTATATATATATATATATATATATTATAACTTAAAAATATTAATAAAGTATTAAACGTATAATACTTTACATGAACGTATTTATTTCAATATGTTTATCGATGGAATTAGAAGATAATATCAAATGATTGATTTATCAGATACATTGTGATATGATTACGGGTCTATGTTATAAGGTCCACTGTGATTTAAGAAATCTATTCTTTTTGACGACATTCGAAAAATGGTAAAGTGATTTATAAGTAAGAACGTGGAGTGTAAATAACTTAGATGTTAGATATCGACAAGTTAAGTAACTCGACATTTTTCATTAAGATTATTTCATACGTTTATTTAACCTTTGAACTTTATCGCATGTTTCACCAACAAACTGTAATTTAAAAACTTGAAACCTATTATGAAAATATATGATTTTACTTTTCTAAAACATTTTATGATATAACGATTTCTATTATTTTAACCTTTAAACAAAATGCTTCTTAAATATATTTAGTTTGGAAAACAAAATTATCATATTTATTTGATTTAGTTTCAAACGTACAAAAACGTTTTCGGTTTAAAAAGAACTTTATTATTAAAACGTATATAACTTTTATAAATATCTAGAACCACTTTTAACAACTCATTACTTAACCAGTATGATAAAGATAACGATATTTATATTTTATTTTATTAAATATATATAACGATTTAAATTAATATTATATATATTTATACGCGTATTATACGTACATAGTTTTATACTTTTACTATACTTAAACTTTACCTTTACTTTATTTTTACTTTACCTTCACTTTAATAATTCATACTTTAATAATTCACTTTAATAATTCATACTTTAATAATTCACTTTAATAATTCATACTTTAATAATTCACTTTAATAATTCAAAAATCTATTATAAATAGAATTCAATAGGTTTCATTATTTGATAGAAACTTGAAAATATTTTCTCTAAACTCTCTTAATCGATTTACATATATATATTTACTCCGTATTATTTCAAGATATTATCAGTATACATAAAATATTACGACGGAGTGCTGTCCGAGTGATTTCGAAATTATTTTTCGAGCGGGATAGAGCTAAGGAAATTATGGGTTAAAGCTATGGAGGTTATGGGTATGGTTCGGGAGTATTGCTGGTGAGTCAAACTAGTGTTTATCATCTCCGTTGCGTCTACGTACTTTTCCTGCAATATTGAATCTCAATATTGATACGTTCATGAATCCAAGGCCAACATTGCACTTGTTCAATGACGTCATATGTATTTTTACTACAAAATACAGTATTGTGAGTTTCATTTGCTCCCTTTTATATATATTTTTGGGACTGAGAATACATGCGCTGTTTTTATAAATGTTTTACGAAATAGGCACAAGTACTAAAACTAATTATACGTGGGTTTAAACTAGAAATATACCCTTAGCTTGGTAACATTAAACTACTTGTCTATGTACGGTAGGCGCGAATCCTAAAGATAGATCTATTGGGCCTGACAAACCCCATCCTGACTTTGGGATGCTTTAGTACTTCGAGGTTATTTTAAACACACCTGATCTGGTGTACTTCAGAGGGTAAAACATGAACGTTAAGGCTTGTTACCGGGTGCCTACAACTTATAGAATACTTTTATACACTTGCGAGTGTACATATATTTATAAACGGAAATCTTGTGGTCTATTAATATATTGAAATGATTGTTATGATAAACCTATGAACTCACCAACCTTTTGGTTGACACTTTAAAGCATGTTTATTCTTAAGTATTAAAGAAATCTTCCGCTGTGCATTAGCTCATTTTAAGGATATTACTTGGAGTCATTCATGGCATATTTTGAAAGACGTTGCATTCAAGTCATTGAGTTCATCAAGATTATTATTAAGTCAATTATAGTTGGATGTATTATGAAATGGTGTGCATACCGTCAATTTTTGTTGTAAAGAAAGTTTGTATTTTAAAAACGAATGCAATGTGTGATGACCCGTCCTAATCCACCTGGACGAATACATCAACATCTGGTCCCATTGCGAGGTTTTGACCTCTATGTGATACGTTTTGTAACATTGCATTCGTTTGAGAAGGTATTTCATAAATGAATATATAAATTCCAGGTTTTTAACATCTGATGATTCCTACGTATAGACAATCACCATTTAAATGGTTTACAATAATACACCTGTTGACAATACAGTCAAAATAAGGTACATGGTAATGGTTTGGTGAATGCAAGTTTCTTGTATATAGCATGTATGACTCCAAGCACATATCTTGGATCACGTATAAGCAAACAGCGGAAGATTTCTAGAAACCTGAGAATAAACATGCTTCAAGTGTCAACACAAAGGTTGGTGAGTTCATAGTTTTAATATTACACATAATCTGTATATCAATGTGGATTACAAAAGTTCAGTTGTTTCATTCAAAATGTTTATCAATATGTTTTAACATTTCAAATCATCTGTATGTAAAGGTTGATCACAATATCTCAGTTGTTTTATTCAAAACGTTTATCAATAGGTTTTACATAAAAGGTGGACCACAAGATTTCAGTTGTTTCATCCGAAACGTTTATCAATCGGTTCTACAAAATTGAGCACCCTGGTAACCAAGCCTTAACGTTTATAATAAGTACCCCTCGTTTAACATGCAACCAACATGTACAATACACGCAATCCAACGTGTACTAACTTCAAATAGCATACGTCTATTTTATAGTTCAGGCTAGAGTTTCTTTCTATACCTGGAACAGACGGGGATGTCAAGCCCTATGGATCCATATACCACTACTCGCGCCCACCAGTTCTTATAACTGGCAGTTACTAGTTACCAAAGCTAAGGGATTTTTGGTTCAAACTCAGTGTAGAATTTAGTATGTACTTGTATCCATTGTGTTTAAAATAAAGTGCATGTATTCTCAGCCCAAAAATATAGATTGCAAAAGCAATTAAAAAGGGAGCAAATGAAACTCACGCATATAAATATTGTAAATCAGTTAATAAAGCATTTGCATGTATTCTCAGCCCAAAAATGTAGAGATTAAAAAGGGATCATATGAAACTCACTGTTTAATATTGATATACAATATTGCAGGAAAGCACGTAGACGCATCGGAGATGATAAACACGAGGTTTGATTCACAAAAAAACCCCTGAACATTACCCATAATTTCCTTGGTAATAACCCATATTTTCCTTAGCTCTAGCTCGCTCGGAAATTTGTTTTGAAAATTACTTGGACAGACAGCACTCCGTCGTAATATTTTATGTACATTATTATTTTTGTATCGTAAAAATAATATATTATGGTCTGATTTCTCCTTCCATGCGATCGCATGGTTTCATGGGCATATGGCCATGCGATCGCATGGCCAACTGTCACCAGCCTGGTTCGTTTGTTTTTATCTTTGTCGACATAATATAAATATTAATATATAATATATATAATTTATATAATTAATTATATATTATATTAAATTCACGTGCATAGTCAATGTGTAATTTTTGTTCCGATATGTCGTACGTCGTCACTCGACTTATGTCCCGGTTCTGGTTTCTCGAACGCATTTTCGTACGCTTAGAAAACTTGCATTTTACATTTTGTGACTCGTACCTTTGTCAAAATATAGTCTTAAATCATCCATAAACTATACCACTGTAACAAAGTACTGTAGCAAATAGTGATTTTCAAAAACACTGTAGCATTTTGGGTACTGTAGCAATTTAAAAATGTTACTATCGTTTACTAAATAACTTGAAATTATATATATGTATATATCTTTTTAATATACATAAATCAGTTTTTAAATACACATTGGAAGTTATTTATAAATAAATTTTAATAATAAATATTTCAACTTATCATATATATTCAAATAAATATTTAAACCAATAAGTTTAATGTACGGTATCAAATAATTAATACATTGTTACATTTTCAAGTTATAGTATATATGTATCTATTTACATATAATTGTTCGCGAATCGTCGAAAACAACCGAAGGGTATTTAAATATATAAAAGTAGTTCAAAAATTTTGAGATTCAGTTTTACAGACTTTGCTTATCGTGTCGGAAATGTTAATCATACAAAGATTAAGTTTAAATTTGGTCAGAAATTTTCGGGTCATCACACAATGTTTGTAAAATGTATCATATAGAGGTCAAATACCTCGCGATGTAATCAACTATTGTGAATCGTTTATAATGTATATGAACGGGTCCTTTCAGTTGGTATCAGAGCCGTGGTCTTAGCGAACCAGGTCTGCATTAGTGTGTCTAACTGATAGTCGTTAGGATGCATTAGTGAGTCTGGACTTCGACCGTGTCTGCATGTCAAAAGTTTCGCTTATCATTTTTGTCGAAAATCATCTTCTTATCATCTTTAGGAAATTACCTGCTCATTATTCTTAGTCTAGACACCTTTTACTGCATTGATTGCATGAATAAGTGCATAGACAAAATTCATATCTTAGCGTATCTGTTACTGTAGACCTTGCCAGATATCTCTCGTAAATTTCTCCGTAATTTAAGGGATCCTGGTACTATATATATCACTAAACTCTTCATACCAAAAATCTTTTCTGTGATCGCTTAAGATGGCCTCTACGAATCGACCAAGTTCCTCTGACTTCGAAGACAGCGTGACAGGAGCACACCAACCAATCAACTACCGTGATTACTAGAGAAAATGGGGGTGGGTTCGTGACATACTCACCCTATGGAGAAGGGAAGAAGGTACTCCATATCATGAACCAAATCTACCACCTAACCTTGGAGTACTTAACCCGCTAACTGGCGAACCCGTTCGCAACACCGTTTATACCCTTTTTGTAAGAATTTTTCGTCTTGAGACTACCATTAATGGAACTAGAGAAGATATCCGACATTTACCTCACACCGATAACCAACCAGGGTTAGTAGAAGAAGTTAAAGAACTCAGAGCTTGAGTGTTAACTTTAGAGAGCACGGTACACAATTTGCAAGCACCTGCAGTATCACCAACACCAGTAACATCACCAGCCTCAGCACCAACAGCACTAGTACCACCAATAACAACATCTGCGTCACCAGCTTCGACATCTCATTTTGTACCTCGAGTATAATCATCGTTCTACATGACGTTCTACATCATTTATTTTCATTCGACATAGCGATTATGTAATCTCTAATGTTTTAGAGATTATATATTCTTGTTCTAACGGTAAATCAAATGAGTTTAATATCATATTGACTCATTAAATCCATGATTACATCCGAAGAAAATATATAGGTATATATATGTTTTTTCATAAAGATTGTAATTAAAAATTCTTTCGTACAAACTGTTAATGGTGAAAATATTTTAATGGGTAGGTAATACCTGAGGAATATTTAGATTTTACATCAATAAGTTACATTGTACATTCTTCGAATCTGATTCAACAGTCATTTACTATCCTACTTACAACCACCGATATACGTATCCATTTACCGCAGAATAATCATTTTCATCCAATTTTATATTTGAATTTTGACCTATCAAAATCCAACAAATGGCATAATGAAGAAAACATTGGACAAAATAAAATTTGTTAGAAACAAACAAATTAACTATGAGAAATTTTGTTAAGAATCCACGCTAACTGTTCCTAGCTAACTGATTACATTTTATTTATCGCAATTTATTTATCGCAATTTATATTCTTGCAATTTTATTTATCGTCATTTAATTTCTGTTATTTATTTTTACGCACTTTAAATATCGAGACACGTATACAAGGTTTTGACATATCATATCGACGCATATATATATATATATATATATATATATATATATATATATATATATATATATATATATATATATATTATTTGGAATAACCATAGACACTCTATATGCAGTAATGCTGGAGTTAGCTATACAGGGTTGAGGTTGATTCTACAATAATATATATTCTTTGAGTTGTGATCGAGTCTGAGACATGTACACGGGTCATGATACGTATTAAATAATTCGAGTATTATATATTAAACTATATATGAATTGTTGAACTACAAATTATGGACTCCTAACTATGGACTAATGACATTGAACAATTAAAATGAATTAAAATATTGATTATAACATATGAAGCTAAACATTTCTTCAAGTTTGCCACTTGATTTCATCTTAAATCTCATTTGTATCTTGATGATTACAATCTGCGTTCAAATCCTTCATAAATTCTTGAAAACACCTCAATCTAGAGGATGAACCAACCACAATTCATCTACGGAAGAAAAAATTGATGCATATAGTTATGCACCTGAAAACACTCGGAACCTGAGTAAACGTTTAACATGTATCTGTGTTAGCTCCTCTGACATTGTTATTACAGAAAATAACTTTGCATTACCTCTTCAAATTAGTCAATTTTGTCACATCTCCAGCAAATCAACTTCGACTTTCATTTGGATTAGCCTTATTATAACCTCGATATATACGTTATCATTTCATCATCGTTACCAGAGAACCGTTTATATTCCACCATATTAGCAGTAAACTTACCAGCAACTTCATTACTCATTGACTTAAGTCTCTCCGAAGAACCATTATATTTGTTCGTTAAAACCTATTCATATACTCATCCACATCTTACAACGAGAATTTCCACATCAATTACCGGGAATCAGCAATCAGTATTTTGAATCTCGTAGCATTTCCACATCAACAGTTATATGTATACATATAACCTTTATCTCTTAGAATTATGACCTTACATTCTGAAGTTCTGAAAAGCACCCAGTCTACGAATAAATACTCTAAATTTTGAAAAAGCTGATTAAAGCAGCAGGAACCGTAGACAACTATAAATGACCTTAACCATCGGAAGTTTGATGATAAAGAATAGAGTGTTTGAAACGCTCAATAGAAAATTTAGTACCGAAAAGCGGATTAAGCAAACCATGAAGGAGGCTGTGGACAAATCACAAAGACTAAACCTGCCCCCAAAGAATCCAAATGATTCAGTACCTGCTGAAGTCATTAACGAATACCTTGCTTCTGACTCTAAACTCTTGCGGACAAATTTTCTTCATCATTCATCGATATTAGAAATTTTAAGATATCATCGTATCTTTCTTCATTAATATCTTCAATATTTCTGAAGATATCTTCATAAATATTCTCGTCCGATATTAATTATCTCTCCGCGCTATCTGTATTATATCATAAAAGGAAACTATTTTAGTTTCTATATTCTGTGAACCTTCGAATTTAAAATATGAATGTTTTTGAAATAGTGTTGGGAACTGAAGCATGAGTTAGTATAATATAATGACACTTGATCAACGTGATTATATTACATTAAGTCATGCTGAGTTGCTAATGGAACTTGATGATTCACAGACCCTAACATCATTATGTACCATGTACACGACTTTTACATTCTACCTAATCTCTAAACATATCAAGAATATATCTTCCTGATAATTCTATCTTTTCTCTTAAATTCTGATAATTTAACCAATCAAGATCGTGCTATTACAATCTCTCTTAGAACATTAGTTATGTTTAATCCAAAGCTCATATCTACGAATCTTGGATCATTACTTGCTGTACTTAAAATCGAGGAAAGAAAAGTATAGGAGTGATGAAAATAATGAAACGAAAAAAGTTTAATTTATAATGGAAATATCATACAGAGTAATTGATGCAGATCACTATATTTAATTATAGAGATCTTAATTTCCTTACTCGTCGAAGAATCAAATCTTTTAGATTTCCGAAGATTTTCTTTAAATCCCTTGAATTCCGGAATTCAACCTAGACAACGTCAAAAGTTAAGATGCACCTTATTTTCTAAATTCAACCTGACTACGTCAAAAGTTAAGACAAATCTTTACTTCTTTATTTCACTCTTTTGTGACAGCTTCACTTGTACGCTTCACATAAATGCATCGTTTTATTTATATTAATCAAAAATGATATAACTCTAATTTTTAACTCATATGAGTCATGAAAACATATTTATTGTTAACAATGACCATCCCAATCAAATTTCAGGACGAAATTTCTTTAACGGGTAGGTACTGTGACAACCCGGAAATTTCTGACCAAATTTAAACTTAATCTTTATATGGTTTTGACACGATAAGCAAAGTCTGTAATGTTGAGTCTCGAAAACTTTGGAACAATTTACATGAATGCATTTGCCTTTTGACCATTTTCGACGATTCACGAATAATTGTGTGCAATATATATATATATATATATATATATATATATATATATATATATATATATATATATATATATATATATATATATATATATATATATATTAATTCGAAATGTTATATGATTCAATTATTAGAATTTACTATGATAAAATATGATATTATAATAATTATTATTTAAAACATAACTATATATAAATAAAATATATTAAAAATAAATATTAAATGATTGTAATACTTGTTAGACGTTTCGATTATTAGACAAGTTTAATTCGAACTTATATGATTTTTTAAAATAAACGGTTAGCCGAAAATGAGTTTTACAAATTTTAGGCTTATTAAAAATGTATTTAGAAACTATTTGTTGAATTTTAAAACTTTTTATATTTTACCCAGAAATGAGAGGGACAGTTGATGTAATTTTTATTTAACAAGTTAATGATCGAATTTTATACCATAATGACCAAAATAAATAAATATAGTTAATTTAAAAATATGGGATTTATCTGAGTACATTTTATCCACCACTAAGTTACAACGGAGTACGAAATTATAGTCCGTGAAAACTGTCGGTAGGATGAAGCCAATATGTGGCTGCTTTACTGTATTTGCTTGTTCCGTTTCAATTTACCAAAACTTTAGAAATCTTATTATTATTATATTATTATTAATATTCATTTACTGGGTGTGATTTGGTTGAATCAATTAGACAAATTGATTAAGATACTGTTGGTAATTGATTCCTTTCATTCGAATAATCTATATAATATACCCACTATGACTTAATATATATAACATATACATATTTATGTGCAGACACATACTTAAACACAGTCACTCTTGATTAATCATCAACTTGTATCATGGCAAGTGGGTTGCCGTCGAAATTTATCCAATCCATTCATCCTTTTATTCGCATGTTATATTTTGTTACATATACATGTACATAAACACTAGCATATACATATAAATCATACATATAGATATAAGTTTGATCATACTACTACAACCATCACTCACCACCCTCGGCTTCCACCCCCTGCAACCATCACCTCGTCACCCTCTACAATCGTTGAACAACCACCATCACCTTCGTGAACAACCCACAACCTCCGATCACCATAATCATCACCATGCTATTTATTCGTTCATTAACCCACCATAAACCACCTTTCACAACCATCGAGCAACACCATAGACAAACCGAGACCCATGATCACCATTCACTAGTCTTTCTCGAAGGTTTATCATTATCCTAACTTGAATATATTATTAGATTTTATTGATCATCACGGGTTCATATAAGTTGATCGAAAGTAATAGAAAACACTCGAACCCAACCCGATACCATATTCTCCATCACACCCATTTAACCTCCACCATCACCTTAAACCATCACCTTCATCACATTACCAACGAACACCTATAACCCACACCATCATCGAATCTATTTAATACTACTACTCGTTTTCTTGCCCGGTTCTTTATGTTTTTTTTTTTTTTTTTTTTGTCGATGAGCCACCTGATCACCCAAGACCCTCGAAACCCACCATCAACTTATTACCACTCCACCTTCATCAAGAACCACCAACAACCACCCAAACCCCACAAAGATGTACACCACTTGCGGATGCTTTTCCTGTCCATAAACCACCAACACCACGCTGCTAGTTTCTGTGTTAATTTCCTGCACGAAGATCACCCCACTCGAGCAACCATCACCGTAAGAAAACCAAACCTTCAACTATCACTGCCATCATATTTTTTTTACTGCTTATGTTATCTGTTTCAATCAACAAGATCGACTACCTTTGTTAAATGATAAAAATAAAGAAAGAAGCAATACCATGTGATTGTTTGGGGTTTTGGTCGGTTGCAATAATGAGCAATGAAGAATCACTTAATTGTCAAGTTTGTAGGTCCTTGTGGGTTTCCTAAAGTCGACAACTACAAAAGCTAAGGAGTCCCTTTTTATTTTTTTTTTACTGGAAGAATCACTATACCAATTGAATTTACGGATCAAAGAAAACGGGCCAGGATGCTTATTGGGTTCGTGGTGCCCAAATTTTTTTATGAATACAATGGACTAAACTAAAGCCCAAACCCTTAAGCCTACTTAAGCCTAGCTTTAAGCCTATTTAATTATACTTGGAGGAGTGGTTTCATTCCTGTCTTCAAACACATTACTGCTCGCTGCTATTTCTACTTTCTTTCGAATTAATCTGCTGTGGCTGCTGCAGCTTGGATAACCGAGATTGTTATGATGATGATGATGTAATGTGAGATGATAATGTTAATAATAGTACTGTTTTGAGGCTAAAGATGATGATGACGAAGTAAGTTGATTATGATGATGATGACCCGTGATATTAATAAAGAAGATTATGAGATGATGGTTTGATTGTATTGATTGTGTTGATTACATGATCGATATGATGTAATCGTAGATGATTATGATGATTAGGATGATTATGATGCTCGATTGGTTAATAAAAAAAAGGAAGATGAAACAGACAGGTAAATAGGCTATATGTTTTACTTCGGGTATTAAATCAGAAAAGTAAGTGATAGTGGAATGGTTTGGTGAGTTGTCGGGGCGTGAAAGGTCGCGGGTTCAAGCCCGAGCGGTGACACTATATTTTTAGCCTATTTCTCTTGAGGTAGTTATATTTTTATTATTTTGATTATTATTATTATTTGGTTAAAAAATGAATTAAAGATTATAATGCAAACTATAAATAAGATGTGATTTAAATGAAGTATTATCATTAATCATTATTAATAAAATTATTATTATTATAATTATTATTATTATAAACATCATTATTTCTAAAACTATCATTATTAACATTATTATGAAAATTATCATTTTAGTAAAAGTATTATTTTTATTTAAAAATTATTATTATCAATATTAATAAAAATAACATTTTTAGTAAAATTATCATTTTTATTACTATTAGGATTATTATTATTATTATCATTATTATTATTAGTATTATTTTTAGAGACATTATTATTACTTTTATAATTATTATTATTATTATTATTATTATTATTATTATTAAAATTATTATTATTAAAATTATTATTATTATTATTAAAATTATTATTATTATAAGTATTATTATTTTATTATTATTATTATTATTATTATTATTATTATTATTATTATCATTATTAAGTATCATTTTTAGTAATATTATTCATATTGATTAATATTATAACAAATAGATATTAATTATACATAAATATATTTAATACATATAACGTAACTATATTAATATTTTCATAATAAATGTTAAATATTTATTCAAAGTATATATAAAATAAATAAACTTAATTAATAAAACCTATAAATTATTAAATATAACAGTTATATCCTTAGTAACAATATATAAATATGCTCGATTTCAATTATATGTGTTAATATACATACTTGATATAGGTTCGTGAATCCGAGGCCAACCCTGCATTGTTCAGTATCATCGTATGCATATTTTTACTACAAAATATCGCATAGTGAGTTTCATTACTCCCTTTTTCATGCTTTTGCAATATATATTTTTGGGACTGAGAATACATGCGCTTTTATAAATGTTTGAAGAAATAGACACAAGTAATTGAAACTACATTCTATGGTTGAATGATCGAAGCCGAATATGCCCCTTTTTGCTTGGTAGCCTAAGAACTAGTAAACCGATCTACTAATTGACGCGAATCCTAAAGATAGATCTATTGGGCCTAACAAACCCCATCTAAAGTACCGGATGCTTTAGTACTTCGAATTCGTTTTTATCATGTCTGATGGATGTCTCGGAATGATAGGGGATATTCTTATATGCATCTTGTTAATGTCGGTTACCAGGTGTTTAATCCATATGAATGATTTTTGTCTCTATGCATGGGATGTATGTTTATGTGAATTAGAAATATGAAATCTTGTGGTCTATTAAAATTATGAAATGATTATTTATGATAAACTAATGAACTCACCAACCGTTTTGGTTGACACTTGAAAGCATGTTTATTCTCAGGTATTAAAGAAATCTTTCGCTGTGCATTTGTTCATATTAGAGATATTACTTGGAGTCATTCATGACATATTTCAAAAGACGTTGCATTCGAGTCGTCGAATTCATCAAGATTATTACTAAGTCAATTATAGTTGGATATATTATGAAATGGTATGCATACCGTCAACTTTCGATGTAATGAAAGTTTGTCTTTTTAAAAACGAATGCAATGTTTGTAAAATGTATCATATAGAGGTCAAGTACCTCGCGATGTAATCAAATGTAATGTATTAGTCCAGATGGATTAGGACGGGTCATTTAACCTATCATTTTCAGTCTCGACACGTCTTATTGCAATTATTGCATAGATGGTGTACAGACAAATTCATATCCCATCACATTAAACCTTGTCTGACACGTCTCCTTAATTCCCTCCGTAATCTACGGGATCTTCTGTACTATATATAGGTATTCTATGTAATTAGAATAACGTCTGATATCCAAAAATCATTTCATATCAAAATCCTCTAACTAATCGTGAAAGATGGATCCTATACCTAGTTTGGATTCCATTAGTTCCGGGAGCGATTTCGAGATGTATATTGAAATAGAATCTGAAGTCAATGAACCTAAATTGCATCAACCATTTAGCTATTTTTCTTTCTTAAGGAGATGGGTGTAGGTCCGAGACTTACTCACTCGATGGAGAAATGAAGAAGGCGAACCCTACCGTGAACCAAACTTACCTCCTAACATCAGAGAAAACAATGTATTCACCGGTGAACCTATGCGCAACACTGTTTTCACCCTTCTTGCCAAAATATTCTGCCTCGAAGGTCGCATTACTGCAATATCGAAAAATATTCAACCTCTACTTCCGAATACCAATCAAAGAGGGATATTAGAAGAAGTTAGAGAACTTCGAATTGATAATCAAGATCTATCGAATCAGATGAGTGGGTGGATAGAAATGATTGAGGGAAGGATAGAAACCCTGACAAGAATGGTGCAAGCTATACTTATTATACCAGCATCATCACCAGCCTCAACAACAACAGCATTTGTATCACCGAAAGCAACATTCACATCACCAGCCTCGACATCACCATCTGTACCGCGAGCATAATCTTCGTTCTACCTATCATACTATCTACTTCATCTTCATTCGACATGGCAATTACGTAATTTCTAAAGTTTTAGGAATTATTTATTTCTAAGTTTCAGCCGAAAATAAAAATGAGTTTAATATCATATAAACTCATTAAATCCATGATTACATCTGAAGAAAATATATATGTATATATGTTTTCACAAAGATTGTAGCTAAAAGTTCTTTTGTACAAACTATTAATGGTGAAAATATTTTAACGGGTAGGTAATACCCGAGGGATATTTAGATTTCTCATTAATAAGTTACACTGTACATTCTTCAATTCAGATTCAGCAGTCATCAACAATACTGCTCAAATCTACACATATACGTATCCGTTCACCAAAGAACAACTATTTTTATTCAAATTCAATTTCATATTTTGATTTTGACTTATCAGAATCCAACAAGTGGCATAATGAAGAAAATATTGGACAAAATAAAATTTGTTAGAAACAAACATATTAACCATGAGAAATTCTGTTAAGAATCCACGCTAACTGTTCCTAGCTAACTGATTACATTTTATTTATAACAATTTATTTATCGCAATTTATATTCTCACAATTTTATTTATCGTCATTTAATTTCTGTTATTTATTTTACGCACTTTAAATATCGGGACACGTATACAAGGTTTTGACATATCATATCGACGCATCTATATATATTATTTAGAATAACCATAGTCACTCTATATGCAGTAATGATCGAGTTAGCTATACAGGGTTGAGGTTAATTCTACAATAATATATATACTTTGAGTTGTGATCGAGTCTGAGACATGTATACAATGGGTCATGATACGTATTAATTAATTCGAATATTATATATTAAACTATATATGAATTATTGAACTGCTGACTGTAGACTACTAACTGTGAACTAATAACATTGGACAATTAAAATGAATTAAAATATTGATTATAACATATGAAACTAAACATTTTTTCAAGTTTGCCACTTGATTTCATCTTAAACATCCTTTGTATCATGACGATCACAATCAGTGTTTAATCATCTAAAAACCTTCAATATTCTTGAAAACCCTCGGTTCGATTACCGATAACCCAGATCCGTTAACTTTGAAAATGCTGACGAAGCAGCATGTTGTAGATGGTCTAAATGGCCAAAAGTTTGATAATAAAGAATGGAATGTTGGGAACGCTCGATAGAAAATTTGGTATTGAAAAACGGATTGAGCTAACCATGAAGGAGACCAAGGAAAAATACAAGGACCAAACCCTATATTCAAAGAATCCAGGTAATTTTGGATCCGATGAAACCTTCAACAAATATCTTGCTCCGTACTCATGTTAAAATCTTGCGGAAAATCTTTCTTCATCAACCTTCGAACTTAGAAATTTCAAAATATCATCATAAATATCCTCCATATTTCTGAGGATATTTTCATAAGTATTCTTGTTCGAAATTATATACCTCTTCGTGCTTTATGTATTCCATTATATTGGAAACTTCTGTAAAATCTAAGTATAATTACGAATGAATTCTGGAGAAGTGTTAAGAATTTGAGCATGAGTTAGTATAATATAATGACACTTTGCCAACGTGATTATATTACAGTAAGTCATGCTGGAAGTTCTAATGAAACATGATGAATCACAGACTATACCGTCATCATGTGCCATGTTACATAACTCTTTCATTTTACTTAACTTCTGAACATATCAAGAAAATATATTCTTGATAGTTTTATCCTCAGTGATTCTGGTATTTTGACAAATCAAATCGCGTTATTATGTTTCTTCTTGTTTAGAACATTAAGTTCATTCGAAGCTCCATACTTACGAATTCTGGACCATTACTCGCTTTACTAGAAGTCGAGAAGAAAATAAAAAGGCAAAGAGCTCCGAAATATAAGAGAAAATATAAAGCCCAATAACAACACGGAGGTTGCAAACCGTGGATATTAATACGAATAGCAATATAAAGACACGGTTGAATTAAGAATAGTATCACCCCAAGGTAATAGTAGAAGTAAATAGATTCTTCAGGTGGAAGATTGAAAAGAAGGATGACAGAAATGATAATTAGGAAAATATCAAGGATTAGAACTGGATGAAGCATTTTCATAATCTTTTAGAAGTAAGAATTAAGAAAGAAAGTATAGGAGTGATGAAAATAATGGAATGTAGGGTTTAATTTATAATGAAAATATCAGACGTATCAATCAAGACAAATGACCACATTTAATTAAAAAGATCCCAATTTCCTTAAATTCTGAAGACTCAGATCTTATTTAGATTTTGAAGATTTCCTTAATCCCTTAAATTCCAGAAATCAACTGTGACTATGTCACTAATTAAAAAGAATCTGCATTTATTCATTTCACTATTTTACGATAGCTTCACTCATACTCTTCGAGTAATCGAATTATCTTATCCATATTACTCAACAGTAATAAAACTCTATTTATCAGCTCATATTCGTCAGGAAAACATTCTTATTGTTAGCCATGACGATCCCAATCAAATTTCGGGACGAAATTTCTTTAACGGGTAGGTACTGTGACGACCCGGAAATTTCTGATCAAATTTAAACTTAATCTTTATATGACTTCGACAAGATAAGCAAAGTCTGTTAAATGAGTCTCAAATTTTTGAACTGTTCTCATAAATTCATTTAACTTTTGACTATTCCCGATGACTCACGATACGATTATTTTGTAAATAGATATGCATATATTAAAAAAAATATATATGTGTATATATAATAATATGAAATATTATATATTTTAATTGTTAGAATTAATTATGTAAAATAATAATAATATATAATAATTATTATCTATATATAAATAATGTATATAGAATATATAAATAGGGTTTCAAAATTATTTAGTAAAAGAAGGTAACGCTCAATTGTCATTCGAATGATAGAAAACGAGTTAAAAAGGAACTTATGTGATTTTTAAAATAAACGGTGATCCGAAAATGAGTTTTATAAATTATAGTCTTATTAAAAACATATTTAGGAACTATTTGTTGAATTTTAAAACTTTTTATATTTTACTTGGGGTTGAGAGTGAATAATTAATGTAATTTTTATTTAATAAATTAATGATCGAATTTTATACCATAATGACCAAAATAAATAAATATAGTTAATTTAAAAATATGGAATTTTTCTAAACACTTTTATACGCCACTAATTATCAACGGATCACGATATACTATCCGAATTGAATTTTCGGCACAAGAATTCAGAGGCTGCCAATATTAAGTCGCATGTAATTTAATTATTATTATTATATTATTTTAATTATTATCATTAGTCACTGTATTGTATGTATATATACAAATATTAAGTTTGAACTTGGGAATACTAAATAAACTCAACCATCTTCCTCACTGGCAACCACCTAGTCCACCCTCTCCACCGAACCTCCACCATTCGCCACCCTACCTCCGTTGAACAACCACCACGATCAACACACCATCACTTCACCTTCGCCACCTTAAACCACTAAGAGCTAATACCATCACCATCGTGACCCGTTAACTTGACAACTATCATCACCACCTTAAACCACCATTAATCATCACCACCAAGAAACCCAAACCCACCATCCTTGTACCACCATCGAACTACACTGAACCACCATTGATCACTAATTGCTACAGTTTTCTATTTATTCATCACCATCGTCACCTTAAAACTACCATGGTACAACACCTTCACAACTTAACCATACACAACCGACGCCACCTTTCAACCGCCACCACCACCTTATAGCCACCCTCGAATATCACCACCCTACAAACAGCTGCCACGTACTACCCTATTGTTTCTACATGTTGTTCAACCCAAAATCGCCACCTGTGCTTGTTCGCTACTTATACTATGCTGTTGTTGATCGAATGTAAAAAAAAAAAAAGGAAACTGCAACTAGGTGACGAGCTGCTAATCAGACTAATCCCACTTTTATTAGTTCGGCCTGTTAGTAATAAAGGGCTAATGTTGTTGGGCTTACAAAACCTCACCCATTTGTTTTCTAATACAGGATATATATATATATATATATATATATATATATATATATATATATATATATATATATATATATATATATATATATATATATATATATATATATATATATATATATATATATATATATATATATATATATATATATATATATATATATATATATAGTAAATATAATTAGATTCGAGCTTGTAGCTCAATCGGTTGAAGGAGTGTTTGTTTATTGAGAGGTCGTGGGATCAATTCTGGGCAGTGACAGTTTTTTTTTTTTGAAGCTTATTAATTCTCTTAAGGTATTATTATTGCTATTGTTATTATTATTATTATTATTATTATTATTATTATTATTATTATTATTATTATTATTATTATTATTATTATTATTATTATTATTATTATTATTATTATTATTATTGTTATTATTGTTATTATTATTATTATTATTATTATTATTATTATTATTATTATTATTATAAGTATTAAGTATTATTATTTTTATTATCATTAACACATTATTATTAATAATATTGTTATCATCATCATTATTATTAACATTATTATTATTATTATGATTACAAACATAAGGAATATAGATACAAATAATATTATGAAAATGATTAAGTTATAATTTAAAATGAATTATTATTATTATCATTATTTTAGTATTATTATAATTTTAACAAACGAATGATATTTATATAAAAATATATTCTTACATATATCATAACTATATTAATATTACATTTTGTTTTTAAATAAAATGTTATTATTATAAAATATTAATTAAATTACATATGATTAATAAACATATTTTAATATAATCATATATATAAATATTAATTATTTATCTAAATTATATAAAATAGTTATAACTAATTTATTTATTAATATCACATACAAATTATTAAGTATACTTGCTTAATTGTTATTATAAGTTTTAATATATATAACTGATATAGGTTCGTGAATCCGATGCCAACCTTGCATTGTTCAGTTCCGTCGTATGAATATTGTAGTGACCCGAACTTTTCCATGTTTATATATATTAATTGAGATTGATATTTACATGATTAAATGTTTCCAACATGTTAAGCAATAAAATTTGTTAAGACTTGATTAATTGAAATATGTTTCATATAGACAATTGACCACCCAAGTTGACCGGTGATTCACGAACGTTAAAACTTGTAAAAACTATATGATGACATATATATGGATATATATATAGTTAACATGATACTATGATAAGTAAACATATCATTAAGTATATTAACAATGAACTACATATGTAAAAACAAGACTACTAACTTAATGATTTTTAAACGAGACATATATGTAACGATTATCGTTATAAAGACATTTAATATATATATATATCATATTAAGAGATATTCATACCTGATAATATCATGATAATATAATAATTTAAAATCTCATTTGATATTATAAACATTGGGTTAACAACATTTAACAAGATCGTTAACCTAAAGGTTTCAAAACAACACTTACATGTAACGACTAACGATGACTTAACGACTCAGTTAAAATGTATATACATGTAGTATTTTAATATGTATTTATACACTTTTGAAAGACTTCCACACACTTATCAAACTACTTCTACTTAAAAAAATGCTTACAATTACATCCTCGTTCAGTTTCATCAACAATTCTACTCGTATGCACCCGTATTCATACTCGTACAATACACAGCTTTTAGATGTATGTACTATTGGTATATACACTCCAATGATCAGATCTTAGCAGCCCATGTGAGTCTCCTAACACATGTGGGAACCATCATTTGGCAACTAGCATGAAATATCTCATAAAATTACAAAAATAAGAGTAATCATTCATGACTTATTTACATGAAAACAAAATTACATATCCTTTATATCTAATCCATACACCAACGACCAAAAACACCTACAAACACTTTCATTCTTCAATTTTCTTCATCTAATTGATCTCTCTCAAGTTCTATCTTCAAGTTATAAGTGTTCTTCATATATTCTACAAGTTCTAGTTACATAAAATCAAGAATACTTTCAAGTTTGCTAGCTCACTTCCAATCTTGTAAGGTGATCATCCAACCTCAAGAAATCTTTGTTTCTTACAGTAGGTTATCATTCTAATACAAGGTAATAATCATATTCAAACTTTGGTTCAATTTCTATAACTATAACAATCTTATTTCAAGTGATGATCTTACTTGAACTTGTTTTCGTGTCATGATTCTGCTTCAAGAACTTCGAGCCATCCAAGGATCCGTTGAAGCTAGATCCATTTTTCTCTTTTCCAGTAGGTTTATCCAAGGAACTTAAGGTAGTAATGATGTTCATAACATCATTCGATTCATACATATAAAGCTATCTTATTTGAAGGTTTAAACTTGTAATCACTAGAACATAGTTTAATTAATTCTAAACTTGTTCGCAAAAAAAAGTTAATCCTTCTAACTTGAATTTTAAAATCAACTAAACACATGTTCTATATATACATGATATGCTAACTTAATGATTTAAAACCTGGAAATACGAAAAACAACGTAAAACTGGATTTACGCCGTCGTAGTAACACCGCGGGCTGTTTTGGGTTAGTTAATTAAAAACTATGATAAACTTTGATTTAAAAGTTGTTATTCTGAGAAAATGATTTTTATTATGAACATGAAACTATATCCAAAAATTATGGTTAAACTCAAAGTGGAAGTATGTTTTCTAAAATGGTCATCTAGACGTCGTTCTTTCGACTGAAATGACTACCTTTACAAAAACGACTTGTAACTTATTTTTCCGTCTATAAACCTATACTTTTTATGTTTAGATTCATAAAATAGAGTTCAATATGAAACCATAGCAATTTGATTCACTCAAAACGGATTTAAAATGAAGAAGTTATGGGTAAAACAAGATTGGATAATTTTTCTCATTTTAGCTACGTGAAAATTGGTAACAAATCTATTCCAACCATAACTTAATCAACTTGTATTGTATATTATGTAATCTTGAGATACCATAGACACGTATACAATGTTTCGACCTATCATGTCGACACATCTATATATATTTCGGAACAACCATAGACACTCTATATGTGAATGTTGGAGTTAGCTATACAGGGTTGAGGTTGATTCCAAAATATATATAGTTTGAGTTGTGATCAATACTGAGATACGTATACACTGGGTCGTGGATTGATTCAAGATAATATTTATCGATTTATTTCTGTACATCTAACTGTGGACAACTAGTTGTAGGTTACTAACGAGGACAGCTGACTTAATAAACTTAAAACATCAAAATATATTAAAAGTGTTGTAAATATATTTTGAACATACTTTGATATATATGTATATATTGTTATAGGTTCGTGAATCAACCAGTGGCCAAGTCTTACTTCCCGACGAAGTAAAAATCTGTGAAAGTGAGTTATAGTCCCACTTTTAAAATCTAATATTTTTGGGATG